>NW_007736457.1:0-2511 GCF_000696425.1 Galeopterus variegatus
ACACCAAGTCGAGGGTTAAGATCCCCTTACCGGTCATCTTTAAAAAAAAAAAAAAAGAAAAGAAAAAAAAGAAATCTCCTTGACTAAATGCAGTCTAAAAAAGAATCTAAGTTATTAAAAAATATATAAAAGATGTTTTTGATGACACTATGTATAAGAACCAAAATTTAGAAACTAAACCTATATCCAACAATAAGGAAATTGTTAATCTTGTAATAATTCCTCAATAAAAAGTTTTTTGACAAAATTTTATAGGCCTTTTAACATCATTATGAAGAATGCATATTGCACATATGAAAACACAGGTTTCATGTTATATTAAATTATAAAAGATACAGAGATATATGCTATGTTATAATGTCATGCACGTATGAGTATATGGATCGGTATGAGAAGGTAACTGAGAGAAATACAATTTGATCTGTTAGATTTCAGACATATTGACACTTTTTAAAAAATTTTAGTTTGATATATGTTAATGCTGTTATGAAAATATTTGTGCAAATAATAATAATTTTCATAACCTTTAAACATGGTGTAGTGTTTTTAAGACACAAAAAAGGATAAAGAAAAAATTACCTCAATACGAAAATCTGTAATATTTGTCAAAGCACTAACAAATAAGGACAAAAGGAAGTTGAATACCAATATTATTCTTTATATATAAATGTTTCTTAAGGCTTTGTAAGGTGTTATCTTAAAATACAAACAGAAATTAAGTAAAAACTATGTGCAACATGCAGAACAGGTGGTCTAACCTCTCTATGTTCAGAAAAATGTGTTATCAATTGTAGTACTTTCTAATATTCCATATTGACGTATTTCATTTTTATTTTTAAAATAATATATGTGCTTAATTATGTTTGCTTAGTTCACCTAATATTGTTGTGGCATAAAAGATGATTCCTATATCTTATTAGATGGCAATATTTTAAAGAGATTGAACTACATTACTTAATAATAAAACATTTAATTTGGGGGCTGCATTAACCAGTTAAAATAATCATTTCCATTAAGAGCAGTTATGTGAGTAAAAATACGTATTTAGGATAAAGTAATATCTGTAGTCTTGTTTTCTTGAAGAAAACGCTTCTGTACTTTAGTAGTCAGAAAATAGTTTCTTCATACGAGCATATTTTCAAGGCAACATACTTCTATAAGTAAATAGTCTAATTTCGAACTTCCTGGAAATGAGTATTTAGCATTTAATCAGTAAATACTTTCAGTGAAACTACTAAGTGAACTAAAAGAACTAAATGAATATCATGAATTGGCACTCATTAAGCACAACTACTTTAAAGCATTAAAGAATAAACTAAATTTATGGACAATCTAGGGTGACAATATTAATAACAGAATATTTTATAAACAGTTTGTCAGTAAAAAGCCAAATTTTATTAGTCTGACCCATTTATACTCTTTTGGCATAATTTCTCTTTTTTAAAAAAATAAGTAATTTTATGTGAATTATTCTCTCATGAAATAACATTTAGAAAAAACCTGATTCACCATTTTCAAACCTAAGGTAAGTTGTTTCTCATTTCTTCCTTATACAGTCATAAGTCTGCAATTCTAATAGAATTATTTGGAATAAATTTTCATTATTATTATATTTTTATTTATATTATTATTTTACTTTTATATTATTTATTATTATAAAATTATTATAAATTTAGAAATTAATGAAATTTCTAAAATAATTACTTAAAATAATTTTAAATAAATAGTCTCTACCAATTAACAGTTCAAAAAAAGACTCCAAAAATTCAAGTATTCACAGATGGGTCTGGAGTTTCTATACATCTTGCATGCAAAGCAATGTTTTCCTTTTGATCCAAACTATACTTTCAAGGATGTTTGCTATACAAAAGGATAGAGACCTAACCTTGAAAGACAAAGTGTCCCCTCCAGGGCATAGGACCATTTGTGGTTACTGATCATTACAAAAGATTTAGGTTCTCTAAGCTCAGAGTTCCTCTCCTGTAACACAACTCACTGTGAGTGCAGGTGCCCTCTCGTCTTTTTCTGTCTCCTTGTGGAAACTGGGGCTTTGGGAACTCATCCAAAAATCAGACTACACTGGCTACTGTTATTGCTACAATGAAAAACTGTCCTTCATCTTTGACCCAGGAGGTTCGTGTCTTCTATCAGCATCTGTGAAAGTATGACAGGTATTTTGTAAGTTTGCAAGTGAAAATCTCAGAACCTTCACAGTTTTTGAGATCACATACTTTTATAAAAGTTTTCTTCAGGACCTACAAGGTTCTAATCTTCTTTAACTAAGTGAAACCAGGCCCATTCCCTCTGTGGCAGGTCACCTCTAGCTGTAGGAAACAAGTGAGACAGACAGCAAAGAGAAGAAATCAACATAACCCAAATTTGAAATACACAATGACCTCTATTTGGAAAAAAAATATGAGGTAAATATTTCTAATCATCCAAAATTATTTGCTCTAAATATTTTTATCACCTTCTGTCTCAGTAGTTTACATGTCAAGAAACAAAATGGTC
>NW_007736457.1:2815-3815 GCF_000696425.1 Galeopterus variegatus
GTGAGACAGACAGCAAAGAGAAGAAATCAACATAACCCAAATTTGAAATACACAATGACCTCTATTTGGAAAAAAAATATGAGGTAAATATTTCTAATCATCCAAAATTATTTGCTCTAAATATTTTTATCACCTTCTGTCTCAGTAGTTTACATGTCAAGAAACAAAATGGTCCAGGAAGCATTTGTATCAAATAATAAAGCTTTGGTCAATCTATTCTCACACAAAACAGAAACTAAGGAGTTGAGTCAAAAACTTCAAATTTTGCTCTTAAGACATCTTTTCTTCTTACTATTTAGGTTTGTTCATTGTTAGCCAAATCAAAAAGAGAACATAGGTTGATGCTGCAATAACAAATTTTAAAAGAAATTTAGTCTTAGCTATCAGATTACCTAATTTAAAAAATTCTTTATCTAATTAAGATTATGAATATCTCATTCTCTGCATATTTCCTCTACAATTCCTACATTATTTTTTAATAAGTTATTTATGCAATATCTTTCTAGAGTTATATATTTTTTAACATTTAAAAAATTTATTTTATTTTATTATTACACAATGTAAACATTTTTTGTGGCTCTTAACCAATTTCTTAAGTTAATATGTATTGATTGTACATATTTAGCAGGTGCAGAGTTATATTCCAATATATGTATACAATGTGTGATGATCAAATCAGGGTATTTGGCATATTTCTATACTGATGCTGAGTATACAACTTACCCCAGCAGATAAGGATCAGATCTAATTCTGGGTTCTGGGTAGTTCCTAGAACAACATATGTGTAAATGATAATAGCATAAATATGAATGACAGTGACAAACATTTTTGGACATTATCTAGTGTGGAATACACTAACACTTATAAAGCAAATGTATTTCACATGGCCTAGTTTGCAAAGCCCTATAGTCACAGGTTTAGCCTAACATATAGAAATGTTGGAATTACATATAGAAATGTTAACTTTGCAAAAGACAGGAAACTTTCCTCAGGCTAAAGT
>NW_007736457.1:5425-8961 GCF_000696425.1 Galeopterus variegatus
CTGAACATTTTCCATAGTTGGTATTCTAATTCAAACTGAATGAATAAAAAAATAAAGATGGGGGCCGGCCCGGTGGCGCACTGCTACAGTGCGCCGCTTCAGAGCGCGGCGGCGCTCCCGCCGAGGGTTCGGATCCCACATACAGACCGGTTCCCGCTCACTGGCTGAGCAAGGTGCGGGTGCGACACCGAGGGTTGCGATCCCGTTGCTGGTCCCGGTCCGGTACGGACGCGACACTGAGGGTTGCGATCCATTGCCGGACACGAAAAAAGACAAAAAGGAAAAAATAAAAAAATAAAAATAATAAAGATGGAGTTAGTCTGGCTGTTATTAAAAAATCATAGAATAGCAAATGCTGGTGAGGATGCAGAGAAAAGGGAACCCTCCTACACTGGTGATGGAACTGTAAATTAGTGCAGCCATTATGGAAAACAGTATGGAGGTTTCTCAAACAACTACAGATNTTTGTGGTTAATTTCCCAAGGAAGGAATGCCTGTCTCTTGAGGGTTCCAGGAAATTAACCCATTCGGGGTCTCTCACTGCTTGGGAGAAATGGGCTTTGAGTAATCCTTTGCATCTCCATCACCCAGGGGAGAGAGAGGTGACAAATTCGTGTGAGGCAAAGCAACAATCCAGTGTTTCAGGTGGCAGAAATGAAGTAAAAATATCGAAACTTCAAAATTGTTCTTTTCTCTGAAAATGGAAAAGAAATATGTTGTATTCAGCTAATGTGAAAAGAGACGCTGCCTTAAAGTCTCTGTTTGCAGAAATTCAGGAAGTAGGGTTTTAATGGGATGTAAGATAAGGGCTACAGGGTGATGCATAATCAAAAAGAGGCAGTGTCAGTCCCTCCTTTTCCTGTCTGACACAAGATCATGAACCTGAGCTAGCTCTGACCATAGCAGTTACTCTAGCCAGTGAAGTTCACCATGAAACAGGCCTACTGAAGAAAACAAACTCTTCCCTATAATTTATCTTACATCTGCCTATCCTGATACCAGCCTATTTTTTAATTTTGCATATATTTTTCCCTAACTAGGCTTTGTAATACTCTACCTGAACATTTTCCATAGTTGGTATTCTAATTCAAACTGAATGAATAAAAAAATAAAGATGGAGTTAGTCTGGCTGTTATTAAAAAATCATGGAATAGCAAATGCTGGTGAGGATGCAGAGAAAAGGGAACCCTCCTACACTGGTGATGGGACTGTAAATTAGTGCAGCCATTATGGAAAACAGTATGGAGGTTTCTCAAACAACTACAGATAGAACTACCACCATATGATCCAGCAATCCCACTACTGGCTATATACCCAAAGGAATGAAAATCATCATGTTGAAGAGATACCTGCACTCCCATGCTTATCACAGCTCTATTTAGAAAGGCCAAGAGTTGGAACTACCCTAAATTTCCATTGATGGACAACTGGATAAGGAAAATGTGGTGTATACACAATGGAATACTATTCAGCCATAAAAAAGAATGAAATTCTGCCATTTGTAGCAACATGTATGAGTGTGGAGAGAATTACGTTAAGTAAAACAAGCCAGGTACAGAAAGAGAAATACATGCATGATATCACTCATAAGTGGAGTGAAAGAAAGAAACAAACAAACACACACAATCACAATAATGTGTTGAACTTTCAGAATGAGAGAACAGAACTGTGGCTCCTGGAAGCAGGAAAGGGGGAGGGAGAGAGGGGCAATTAGTGAGAAATTGGTTAATGGACACAAGAAATGATTATATTTTGTAATGATGAGCATGCTAATGATCCTGATTTCATCATTACACAGTGCATACAGGTATTGATATTCAATTTTACTCTACAAATATTAGAATCAAAGTTTTTCTATTAGAAATAAATAAATAAAAATGACACCATAATCTGAATCCAAATATCTGATTGCTCATTATTTCCTATTGTCTTGACCACCCACCAGATCATATTATTGACATTGGGTTTCAAAGTTAGCCTAAACCAAGTAATGGTAGTCCCATGCTATGTAAAAATCTAGACTGCTGATCAATACTTTAGAACTCACCTAGATCATGTTCCTAATAGTTTCCAACTTTCTTCCCTCTCAACCAGCTCACCTGCAAAAATCTCAGCATATATTTTATCACATCCACTAAGAATTATAAAATATTCTACCACATATGTCTGAAAAATCTCCTCTATTTGATTCACATCTCTTTTGGCTCCCATAGTTAGTTCTAGATGAATAAATGCACTCATACATCATTCTCTCCACAAAACTGTAGTTAAGATTTATTGTGTTCCAGAAACCAAGCTCAGTAATAGGGTGTGTATACAAAGTAAAATGAGGCAACTGCAAAAAAAAAATTTTAAGTACATGCTCTGTACTAGATGCTATTGCTAATGTTCATAGTTTGGTGGGGAAAATGTTCATGTGAACACTTTTCACACATGGTTCAAGCTATACCAGAGGTATGTACGAAGCACATGGAAATACAGAAACAGACAGGCTGAACTCTACCTGAGTTGAAGCTGAATTCACAAGGAGGTGATTTTTAAATTATATGTGATCAGGTGGAAATGGGGTTCTATAAGTAAAAAAGGAGCAATCAGCATTCCAGGCAGATGAACCAGCATAAGCAATGGAATAGATGTATGAGACAATATACTGTGTACTGTGTCATTTCAACAGGAATAACTGAATTTGGAAATTGTTCAGTTTTACTTCTGTTTTTTAATTAAGGGGCCAGTTGTGGAGAAGCTAGACTAAAAGAAAAAAGTTTAAGATTTGCATATATTTTTTAAACTTTTGTTTGCATTTATGTTATGCTTGTTATATTAACTGGGTACCAAAGCTTATTCCAAAGTTGAGCAACAATGAACAATTATTCCATTAGGAGAATAATCAATAGCCTGATTGTGTGGGAGTCCTTGATGTTGCCCATGCTTTCATGATTGTACATATAAAACACATATAGATTGGGAATATGGTGAACTTCCCTGGCTCCAATGAGAGACAATGACCTCAACAGCACCCCTCAATGCCCGGGCCAGTTTCAGGTGTTGGCTTTCCAGAGCCAGGCAATGAGAAGAGGCAGGTTATCAGCCTTACTCTATCCCTTTCCCTACTTTACCCAGACAGTGAGGCAAAAATTTTAAAAATGAAAATGAAAAACAACCAATCAACAAAATTCTTTATTAACTAAAAGTGAATAAAAGTTATTCTGAACTCCTGACAGAGACAGATAGCAGCCAATCTCTCAGAGCTGGATGCTCCCTCAGGCAATCCTAGCCCTATTTCCTCCCCCTGCCCTGTCCTCCCACCAGGTGGACACATCACCCCTCTGATTCTTTCCTCTCTCTGTTCTCCCTAAGCTTGTCTTCTTCTCGATGCCTCCGAGTCTCATAACAGTCCACAAAGATTTTACTCCATGGGTTCAGTTTGTTCCAGATTATCTTAGTGTTTACTCTTTCTTGTTACCTAGATAATTTCCAGTGCTAAAACAGGTGGTCTGATAGTCACTGAACCCACACCCAGTGCTAGGCCATGG
This sequence comes from Galeopterus variegatus, assembly GCF_000696425.1. NCBI lineage: Eukaryota > Metazoa > Chordata > Mammalia > Dermoptera > Cynocephalidae > Galeopterus > Galeopterus variegatus. Next base: position 8,959 of record NW_007736457.1, read on the forward strand.
GAA
>NW_007736457.1:9403-11390 GCF_000696425.1 Galeopterus variegatus
TGTTCCAAACATCTCTTTTTTCAACTTTGCCACGTGGCACTCTACTCTTTCACCATTCTGAAATGGAACTCCCTTCTAGTCCATTATTTGTTTTTAAAGACTTTCTCTTAGCTCCCCTAACTTCCATTTCCTATCTGGGAAGGGTCCTATGTACTCAGTGTATTTGCTCATGGAATGAACTTGTTGAGTGGTTGAGCTGATATTTTCCATTCATAGTTATCAATATGAGTCCTTGTCATTTCCCAGCTCTAGTATGAGTACCCCTGAGAATGTGGTATGACCTAAGGACATACAAAGTTATGAATAAATATATTTCATATTTTTGGAGGAAGGAGCACTAGAAAAACAATTTTATTTTCAGATGAACATGGGAACATTATGGAACAGGATGCAAACTTTCAATGCAAAACAGATGTCAAAAAGTACTTGTGTTTATGATGGGCCGAACCAGATTTCTATGAGAACCAGTCATTTTTTCTGTAGTCAGGGACACAAAATGTTGAGAATTTTATATAAATATAATTTTATTTATGAAACTTGAGGAGCACTATTCCAGTTATCCTCTAGGGAGTGGTTTTCCGTGAAGTTATCACTGTAGGAGTTAAAAGAATTTCTTGGTAATTTAAGGGGATTTTTATTGCCATAATTTTTCAAGATTTATTTCTCCATAAGCTTGAAAGCATCAACTATCAATTCAATCTGTCTTTTATGACAGTTCGTTTTTAATGCAACAGCTAGCCATCTTGTGGAAAAGTAACATCTGTCAGCCCAAGCTCAGAAATAACAATAAAACCTGTATGACACCAAGATGATAACTTTAGTTTTGTTTTGTTTTGGATCAGTAACATCGTTTGGGATCATTGTGATGGCATATAAGCAAGCAAAATTTGTTCAACTTCTAGTTAGAGATTCAAGGAAACTGACCTTTGTTCATTCTAAATCTTTTCAGATTATCAGTCTGAAAGTTAGATTTTTGTCTATAGTCCTTTTGGCCCATTTAATGTTTGCGAAGTTGGAAAACTTCACATATAAAATCTTACTCTGGATTCTCTTAAAAAAATCAGAAGACTTAGGAAACAAGCCTCTAGTGCCTCATACTGACAATTGACCAGTGCTGAATTGAGACTCCCATTTTTATGTAGGACATCCTCTCGAGGTCACTAACATTCCCACCCCTCCCTGCCTTTATGTCAGACTTGCTTTACTTGTTTTCATTACTTGCCCAGGCATTTGAGTTGGTAAAACTGATTCATTCAATCATCCCTCCACAGAACAGACATTTTTAGATATTGTGTGTGACACACTCTTCTCCAACTAACAAGTATATTACTACTAAGTCCTACCCACTGCCCTCAAATACTCAAAAGTCCCAAAAAGCAGACACAGAAATGAATCACTGTACTACAGTGTGGTAAGAACAATAGCAGAGACATTAGGAGAGCTCTAAGACGATGCCATGTGGAGTTCAGAGGAAAGTTCAGGGAAGAATTCTCTGGAGGGGTGTTCCTAATGAAAAGGAGTCAAAGGTAATCTAGGCAGAGACACTAGTGAAACAAAAGGCAAGCAGTCAGAGGCAATGGTCATTTATTGTTAGAGCACAAAGGTCAGGAGGAAGGTGAGGAGAGCTGACGTTGTAAAAGAAAGGCAGAAGTCAGATTATAGAAACCAGTAAACTGAGTTATCACACAGTAAAGTCTCAGTTATATCTGATTGCTGCCAATGAGTTAATCCACATAAAGGAGCATTCCAGTTTACCATCACATCTTACGGCATGAACATCTTTGTTAACTATATTGGATTTTAAATCTTTCTAAAATGCACTGCATACATCTCTCTTTAATTATGTTCACAATGCTCAATTTAAGTTTCTTGTGATGACTCAATATTATATAATAAATGTCAATTACTATACCATGCTGTCAATAAAATATTGATGCTATCAGTGGGTTTGAGAGTTATGAGACTTTTTCTCCTACACTAATAATAT
>NW_007736457.1:11800-16243 GCF_000696425.1 Galeopterus variegatus
AATATTGATGCTATCAGTGGGTTTGAGAGTTATGAGACTTTTTCTCCTACACTAATAATATTCTATAAAAGTAACTCATCTCTTTTATGTATAAAGCTGTTAGCCTAATTAAGAGCAATGAAAAGTAGTAAGTCTCAAGTGCTGTTTCTCTTTTCTCCTCTGTTGTTTCAGATATACTATAAGCTAAAAGTGAAGGATTCAAGTCATTAGAAATATGTAAAGTAAGTCTTATATTTAGGTTGTATACATGGGCTCTGTGTCAACTCTTCTGTGTACATATGAGCCCACACACACTTTTTTTATTTTAAATTTTCATGAAGACTCTTGATTACATTCGAGAACAGTGGTACTCATCCTTTTTCTCCTTCTGCTCTACCTCTGATCTGGTGAACATCTGAAGAGAAACTCCCTTGGACTGGATATAGGTATTATAGGCCGGGTTATACACAAGCCCCATTCTCCTCTCTTCTATGCAGAAAACATATGAGAAGGTATGTCAGAATTAGACAGTCCTAGGGATATACTCAAATCCCCTAAAATTCATAATAATGTTAAATGGGAAAGAAAAAATCTTGCAATGTAAGTAGGCATAGTATGACCCCATTTTTAAAATATTTATTTTACAGACTTATTTGAGGCTTCCAGTCAAGATGGCAGAATAGACGGTCCCCAATGTCACTCTCTCCCACAAATCAACAAATTTACAACTATTAAAAAGCAAGGACAGGCAAGCTGGGGCTCCTAGAGCTCAGGGGAAGAGGAGGAGAGACCTATGGAGTGCATGAAGACAGGAGAAGCCATGACAAGAGAAAGAAAGGATCATTCCCACAATTTTGAATCCCAGCTGCTTCCAAGCTAGAGTTAGTGAGCACACAGAGCAGGAGCTGGCAAAAGCCATTGCTATGGCCTTCCTATGAAGTTGCTTAGAGGCGGCAGGGGAGAAGAGGGTCTTGGTGGCCCTCAGGCCATCAAGACCATTAATAGGGTTCCTGTGAACCCACATGGTAATAAGGAGCCACAAAAACTGAAAAAAGGAGCCACTCAGAGGACAGTGAGTCACCATAAAGGACTGGCGCATGGCCCGCCCCATGGAAGTGTTTGGAGTACAGAGGGTGGGGGAGATGGGCCACCAGGGAAACACTAACTAGGTCATGGCACAGATAGCTGATCTGTCCCCCAATCAGCAAAGAACCACTCAGTGTCGACTGGTCAGGAATACAGATTTGGAGGGGGTGCAGTTTGCTGACAAGACTCGGGCCCAGACCAGAGTTTCCACACAACCCATGTGTACTGGAACTCACAAGAATCAGACGTCAACGATTAAAACCTGAGCTGCACAAAAGCCTTCCTCAGGGAATCAGCAACAAAGCAGCAATTTAGATAAACTACAGAGCTCAAGTGCTGGTCCCCACAGGAAGTTCCCCTATTTTAGAAGTAAGCAAAGGACAACAAATTAGTTCCAGTGCAGAGTTTAAGTGGTGGGAATAGCAAATTATCCAACACAGAACTGAAAGAAAAAACAAAATACCCACCAGATCAGAGAAAAGTTTGATATTAACTAGTAAAGGTCTAACACCACCAAAGAACACTTATAAAACCTAGGAGGACTGGAAGCCCCCTGAGCTCCCAAGCAAGGGAGCAGGGAGGGCTAGGGACCTCAGCCATGCCAGCATCTGCAAACAGCCCAGCAACAACCACTGAGCCACAGCAGGAAGCACCCTGGGCCCCCAAGCCAGGGCAATGGGGAGCCTTGGGTCTCGACCACACCCCCCAACACCCACAACCAGCCCAGCAACAACCACCAAGCCACCACGGGAAGCACCCTTGACTCCCAAGTCAGGGTGGTGGGAGGCCAAGAGCTTCAGCCACACACCCCTGATACCTCACATAGCCCAGCAACAACTGAGCCACTGCTGGAAGACGCCTGGTCTCCCCTGCAGGAATGAGGGGGGCACCACAGACCTCAACCATGCTCCCCCTCCTTCCTCCTTCTCCCACCCTATTTTCTTTCCCTTTGCCCTCTCCCCCTCCCTCCAACTAATCCATGACATTTTTAGAATGTAAAAAAATAATATTAATAAACTTTTTAAAAAATAAATAAAAACAATATTTAAATCAGCTAAAAAAATAAAATACAATAAAATTACTTATTCATTTTGTTTTGTTCCCCCATAATTTTTTCCATATCATTCAGTTCATATGACACATCTCCTGTTTTTCTCACTTGATAATACATCAGCTCAATGCTTAGCTTTGAGGTAAGCTTTCAGTACATAAACTTTCAATATAAAATCTCTCAATAAATATTTATTGAACAAAAAAATAAATAAAATAATTTATTTTATGTATAAATTGAAATATGTTAAAGGACATACACAAAAAATGTTTTAAGAAAATAAATTCCTTTAAGAGTTTTGTTATTTAATTCCTATTATGAATAAGTGGACTGGGGCATACCTAAAATACACCATAGTATCACAAAAAGGTAATATCAAGTTCCTGGATGAGTGAAGTGAGTCTGTGGTAAATAAATACCCTAAAATAATGAAAATCCAGAACTATTTTGACTGTGGGTATTTCCTAAGGGTGACTTCTCTTCTTCCTCTAATCCTTTTGAAAATGGATAAACCAGGTTATAGAGGGCGAGAGAACGATATGAGGGATTTAAATATAAAGACTGTAACTGAAGAAAGAGATGCAAAGAGGAAGATAAGAAACTAAGGGAAATCACCCAATTTCAATGTGACTTGCAAGAATCTGAATGAGCAGTTATGCATTTAGCACCTATGAATTTGGGGCATTCCCAAAACTCAAGAAGCTTATGACTTCATCCGGAGTCCCAGAATGTTTCCAGATTAATGCTTTTGCAAATCATATGTTTTAAAATTCTTTCTCTGTTATCTTTCTTTTTTACTCATTTCATTATATGAAAATGCTTGTTTCTGTAAAACCCAAAATTTAAGAACAAGGAATTTAGATTTTGCCCCACAGATATACCAAAAATCCTAGTTTGCATAATAAAAAATTCTAAGCCATACTCTACCTACTGTTGTGAATTGAAGCATGATAGGAAAAATGTCTTTGTCCTTGTTTCTGACCCCTTTGGAATATATTATTGAAAGTGAGTATTAAAAATAGCTTATCTGAGAAAGTCAAGAGTAATCATAAATAATACAGACTCTGGGATAAAAGTGTTTGGGTTTGAATCCCAGCTCTGCAATTACCTATGTGACTTTGTAAAAGTTACTTTATATGTCTGGGCTTTAACGTCCTAATCTGTAAAATGAAGATAATAATAGGCCTACCTCACAGGGTCGACATGAGGTATAAATGAGTTAATATGTGTAAAATGCTTAGGACAGTGCCTGACACATAGTATGTTATTTATTAGTGTTTCCTCCGTCAGGGATGTGGAAAACCAATCTGTGTAAAGGGGTTAGAAATGTGCTGTCCAATATGGTAACCTCTGGTCACATATAAAAATTTTAATTTAAATTAATTAAAATTAATAAAGCTAAAAATTCAGTTTGTCAGTTGCACTAGCCATATTTCAAGTGCTCAATACCAGTGGCTGTCATATTGGGCAGAGTAGATATAGAACATTTACACCATTGCAGAAAGTTCTATTGCATACTGTTGTATTAAAAACTGATAATAATAATAATAATAATAATAGTAGTAATAATAATGATAGAGACCTAAGGGAGTGGAATAAGGATGAGCATGTGTGAGGATGCTGTCTACGTAGGACTGATGTGTTAGGAAAATGAAGTCTTTAAACTGGAGTGCCTATCCCATGAGGTACGCAAAGTCTTTGCAGCAGGTACAAGCACAGAAATAGTTTTACTGAAATTTATTTTCAGATCCTCCATATCTATATGTATTCTTTTAAAATAAATATCCCAAAGTTCAAACTAATCCTCCTTTAATCAAGGCTCCAAAACTCTCCTCACCTGTCTTTTTAAGAGATACATTTTTAATAATTATTAAGCAAAAAATAAACTATTACTGATCAAAATGTGTGAGATTTTCATCCAGAAAATTCTAAACTCTGGACCCAAAATGAGTAAGATCAAGTCATGAACTCACTGCTAACTAGCTATTTCGATTTATAATAAAAAATTTTAGATGTTAACTTAAAGATATAGGAAGGTATATATTTTTTCAGTGTTCTTGAAGGGTATACACAACCTGAATATCATCAAGACCACTGCCTTAAGTATATGTCAAGGAGTGAAACTGTAGGTTATAAGATATTCTCATCTTCACCATTTACTAAGTTTTGCAATTTTTAAAATGAGGTTATATCCCTTTGGTGTATACTCCCACTAGCTGGGTATATAGGGTTTCATTGATCTGCATCATCACAGACACTTGATATCATCAAGCCTGTTTATTTTTTGCCAATTTGGTGGGTGCCAAATGATATCTCTTTGGGATTGT
>NW_007736457.1:16943-17144 GCF_000696425.1 Galeopterus variegatus
CCTCCCGCCCAACAATGTCCTTTCTGTTTGCTTGTCGTATCAACTTCAAGGAATTGTAGTTCTTATGTCTTCTTCCCCCCCCCACCCAGTTTTTTGTGTGTGTGTGTGTGTGTGTGTGTGTGTGTGTGTGAATTTATTTATTTTTAGCTACCACAAATAAGTGAGAACATGTGATATTTCTCTTTCTGTGCCTGACTTGTT
>NW_007736457.1:17228-23287 GCF_000696425.1 Galeopterus variegatus
GCAGTATTTCATTCGTTTTTATAGCTGAGTAGTATTCCATGGTGTAGATATACCACATTTTCCGTATCCACTCATCCGATGATGGACATTTGGGATGCTTCCAACTCTTGGCTATTGTAAAGAGTGCTGCGATGAATCATCGACTTGATGATTTCCATTCCTCTGGGTATATTCCCAGCAGTGCGATAGCTGGGTCATATGGTAGATCTATCTGCAATTGTTTGAGGAACCTACATACCATTTTCCATAGAGGCTGCACCATTTTGCAGTCCCACCAACAATGTATGAGAGTTCCTTTTTCTCACAACCTTGCCAGTTTCTAATTTTTATATAGTAAATTTATAAATTTTATAATTTATGTTTTTTGTTTTTGTGTCTTAAGAAAGTCATCAAAATTTTTAAAAGAAAATAAAGGCAGATGCTTTGCCTCTTAAATTAAAATTCATCTGGAATGGATTTTTATGTATGATGTGAGGTAGAGATCTGATTTGTAGTGTTTCTGAAAAAAGGTAAGACAAAAACATGGTACCCTAAAAGGCAAAGTCTAGCAATACTATATGAAGCCCACAGAGGAAAAAATTTTAGAGGTAATGGCAATACACTAAAATAATTCTGTATAAGGTAGGTATTGATTTATTCATCCTACAAATATTTATTGAGTCCCTATCAAATGCTAGTCACTGTTTACAGACTAGATCCCTGTCCTCATGGAGCTGCTATTCTATCGGAGAGGAAGAAGTGCAGAACAGTGAAGGTCAAAAACAAGCAAGGAAGCAAAACAGTCAAATATGAGCTGGACTGGCTCAGATAGTTGAGAGCCATTAATTCCTAGGTGAGTTATTTTACCTTTCTGAACTTCTGTTTCCTCATTTGTACGTGGAAATAATATTATTTACAACACAGGTATGCTGACAGGATCAAGTAAGTTGATGTAAATTTTAAAAAGGACTGGCATGGTTTTATCTGTGTTTTAAAGTCTGCTAGAGAATAAATTCCAAACCTCTTAAATTGCAGGCAGACCATAAAGGATACTGTTGCTTTGTAATTGTCATGTCTCCTCTTCTCCCTCTCATTTACCATAACTCTAGCACACCAAACATCATATTTCATTGATTCTAAGACACATATTTCTCTCATTTTAACTTCTCTAGAATAGAACATGCCCTGTAATCTAAGCCTTCTTTCAATCACTATCAGTCAGGTGTCAGTTGTTGCAATGACATAGTTTTCATCACCAGTGCATGTACAAACATTAAAAGCAATGACATCCAAAGTTTCAGAATGGATGACGGTGGCTTGAAAATGAATGCTGGGAATAGTAGTGAAGCCCTGTTTCCAAGACTAAGAAACAAATACATGTGTGCATATATATGTGTGTCTTGGGAAAGGTAGGGAATACATATGGAACTGTGGTGAACCAGATTTATTTAGCAACGTTATGGAACTGTTAGTAAAAATAGGCTAGTTCTAAATAATTGCAAGGTCAGTTTAACTGCCTAGCACCAAAAGCTTTTTGGGTCTATCATGTATTCTTTGGATTCTTTCAAAAAATGCTTTATTACCAATGTTCTTCTAGGCACAGAGGACAATATTGTGTGGGAAAACATGGGCACTGAAGATTCTGAGCTGAAAAGCAGCTCAGGAGAGTCCATCCCTCAATGTGAAAAAGATTTAGGAATACATAACAAATTTATTTTGTTTATATTTTCTTTTTTTATATGCACATAAAAGTTACATATGGCCTGAATCTATATCTAATTAAGAGCTGCTTCAATAGGTATAAAATAAAAATCTAACATATATTTTACTTGATAGCACTTTTTTTTCTTGTTTCTTGAAGATACATAAAATATCAGGGCAGTTTACAGTTGATAGAAGCTTAGACTTGATGAAATACGGTGTTCATGGTTCCCAAAAATGGTGCCTGGCACATCAAAGGAACTTAAACAAAACTTTGTTGAAGTAAATTAATGAGTTTTTCACATGGAATTTGGTGTCTGGGCCTGAATGCCTCTCCAAGAAAAGGGGTCCTGCAGAAACCATTTCCTGGGTAAGTGTGGGATTTTCAAACTGCCCAGCAGTCAGCTTTTCATAGCCCCCACAACACCCCCTCCACCCCCGCCACCCTTCAATCTACTCAATGCAAAATCCAGTTTCAAGAAAGCTAGCACAGCAATAACAAAAATGAGTTTTATCTATAGCATTTTGACTCCCTAAAAGAATTTTTAAACTACCTTTAGAAGTCATGTCATTTCCAATTTTTAACATTGCTCTAAAGATAATTTTGTCAATAATCCCCACGAAGAGAACTCTGCCCAGGTTTTTGTGAGGGTTTTGCACTGATCCACCACAGGTCAGGACAAAATGCTCTTTGTGCTGCAAACCAGAGCTCCTGTAATTGAAACCTGAAATCTGCCTCGACTAGGCTATCAATCTCAACATGACTCTCCACACTGTAATTGATTTCTGGCGATACACATCTTCAGATGAATACCAGTAAAATGCTTGAAAATTATGCAAATTCTGCAATGAAATCTCCAGTTTCATACTGCTATTTGAGTCCATTTTTCTTTTTTTTTCCATTTTTCTAATAATACTTACATTATAGTATAGAAGTAATTTCATCCCATGACAGAGAAAAATAAAGAGTAAAAGAAAGTTTTGCCTCTTGTAATCTTCAGTCATGGTCAGTTTGTGGACCTTTAGTAAACTTTGTAAGTAATCTACAGACTAGTTAGTTTTGGTACATTCACAGTCTTCCCTTGGTGACAAAGACTGGTAACTTTTCAAAACCTAGTTTCACTGTTTATTCAGATAAGTGATAAAACAATATTTTTCAATTCCTTTCTCTTCCATTTCTGCCAACTACAAGCTGTGTAGCATTTGGCAAGTCACTTAACCTCCTTTTCTGTGGTATTTTTTTTCTTTCAGTAAAATTTGTATTATAAAAGTACATACCTCATAGGTTTGTTATAAGGATTCAATGAGTTAATACCTATAAAGCGTTTAAAGAAGGGCTTAGCACATAGAAGTCCCCAGTAAATCTAGCTACCATTTTTATTATTACTGGACATAATGACATAAAGTTAAGAGAGATGAATGAAAAAACAGATGAATGAATTAGTGAAAGAAGAAGTGTAATATAAAGGTCGACCTTCAAAATGGTTATAATTTCAGAGAGAAAGTGGGAGTCAAACACACTTAGTACTGCTATTTATATTATTTCATCCTGTCTTCTCCTGTCACCCAGAGTATAATGAGCACAGCACAAGGAATCTTGGTTCAGTAGTTCAGAGCCAACATGTGGCTCCCCGAATACTTATGAAGAGAGGGGAATGAATGATGAGTGTACTTTCCAAGAGCACAACCCACCTGTAACCTGCTGTGCCTGAGGCAAGCATGATTATATGAGATGCTGAGAGTGGGGAGGACTCTATGCAACCTGCATGCCCATCCGTGCACATGTTCCAGCCTGCTCTGAGACATATTGGGTTTTGCCCACTTGATAACTTAATGGCTATGTAACTTTCAGCATATTGCTTAACATCTCTAAGTTTCAGCATTGTCACTTATAAAATGGCTTCTCTGAAGTTCAAATTACAAATTTGTATGACATCATCTTTTCCAATCTGGATTCCCTTTGTTTGTTTCTCTTGCCTGATTGCTCTGGCTAGTACCTCCAGTACTATGTTAAATAGAAGTGGTGAGAATGGCCATCTTCGTTCTTGTTCTTAAGGGAAAGGCCCTCAGTTTTTCCCCCATTCAGAATGATACTGGTGGTGGGCTTGTCATAAATGGCTTTTATTGTGTTGAGATACTTTTCTTCTATACCTAATTTGTTGAGAGTCTTTATCATGAAGGGTTGTTGAATTCTGTCAAATGCTTTTTCAGCATCTATTATGATAATCATATGGTCTTTGTCCTTGAGTTTGTTGTGCACTCCCATGTTCATCACAGCTCTGTTTACAATAGCCAAGATATGGAACCAACCAAAATGTCCATCGATATATGACTGGATAAAGAAACTGTGATATATATACACCATGGAATACTACTCCACCATAAAAAAGAATGAAATACTTCCATTTGCAACAACATGGCTGAGCCTCAAGAAGCTTAGTGAAATAAGCAAAGCACAGAGGGATAAATACCACATGTACTCACTCATAAGTGGGAGCTAAGAGAGAAAGAAGGAACGAAAGAAAGACCACAATAGTATGTTGGACTTGCAGAGAGAGAGAACATTCCTTGGGCTACAAAGTGGAGTGGGGGAGAAGGGGGAAGGGGAAGGAGGTTGGGGATAATTGGGTGGGGGACACGGGGTACAAATGCAATTTTTGCTAATGGGCATGCTGCCAGTATGAATCTGGCCCCCACATCGTGGGCACAAGAGGTGACAATCAGCTTTGTATCTCATGAATATTCATAACCAATAAAAAGAATTATATGACAACTAGAAAAGGACCTGTTACAGAGTGGCTATTCAAAAAATGTTAGTTGCTCCAAATTTATACAAATATTTTTGATTAGTTCTCTACAAAAACAGCACCTTACATTGAATGGCATATACTTCTAGTAAACATCATCTCTCCTCTTTGACGTGGCTGAGTTAGCTGAATTAGGTAGAAAACAGTTCTGCCACAGTCATACATGTTGTATGGGTATCCGTAACACTCATTTTGATATGCTGCTCTAAACAGTCTATAAGAAATGTGATTCAGTCAAACCCAATGGCTTAAAGAGTCTTGAGCAGCATACGAAATTTTAGATGCCAAAGTTTAATTGAAATTTGGCATATAGATGAGCACTTCTCCATGGTATTGAAAGTCAGCAAAAGATTCCTAAACAAAGAGCAATCACAAATGGTAATTTTATCCAACTGGATCCAATTATATTTAGCAAATTTTTATGAAAGAGAGAGAAAAACAAGAATGGACTCAAGAAAATGTTTTCCTTTTATGATTTTTTTACTCTCTAAGAGGCAAAGATGCCTTATGAAGTTACTTCTTATAACTCAAGAAACATAACTGTCTAGAGAAAAAAATTATGCAATGTCTTCTTAGAGGTAAACATACATTTAACTGTCTAGAGAAAAAAATTATGCAATGTCTTCTTAGAGGTAAACATACATTTTGTTGCAGAATAAATGTGGGCATTTAAGCACATCTGGCACTCACTCCACAACCTACAATGCCAGCACCCTAAAAAAAAATTTTTCATGGTAATAATTTATTACCAGTGGATGTTGGTTACTTCAAGCCAGGGGAGAGTTGGAAACAAAATAGGTGATTTCTGACCTGCAGAACACAGATGCCCAAAATGTAAATCAAAAGAAACCCACCATTACTCCAAGAAGCTGGAGGAGTTACTGATTACTAAATGAAGAAGGGGAATCAGATCCAAAAGTGAATTGTACACGTGCTTTTTCCCTGGGGAGCAGCTTCCAAACTGCAAACCTTTAACCAAGGTCCAGGTCTTGACTTTGTTATTTCAAAGGACATAATAAATACTAGGATTCTCTCTGAATTCTAACCCACTTTATATGTATAAGAAATTATGGTATCACACATGCTCCCTTTGATTGATTGATTTTTCGTTTGATACATATGTCTTGCACAGAAATGAGCCCTTTAGTTTTATTTGGAAATCCCTTCTATTGCTGCTGGGCTGTCATTTTCTGATATGACTGCCTCTTTTGGGCCAGAGAGTGAAGCTACACCTCTGTGGGTAAGTAAGTGATGGGGTCTTTGCTTAAAGGAGTTGATATACTTAATGTCATTCATTCAGAAAAGGCGATCATAATAAAGAAATGGAATTTGAGGGCTGGCCCGGTGGCGCACTCTGTAGAGTGTGGCACTTGGGAGCGCAGCGGCACTCCCGCCAAGGGTACGGATCCCATATAGAGACTGGTCCGCTCACTGGTTGAGCGCGGTGTGGGCGTGACACTGAGGGTTGCGATCCCGTTGCCGGTCGCAGTACGGGCGCTACACTGAGGGTTGCGATCCCGTTACCAGTCACGAAAAAAAAAAAGACAAAAAGGAAAAAAAAAAAAAAAAAAA
>NW_007736457.1:23297-35879 GCF_000696425.1 Galeopterus variegatus
AAAAAAAGACAAAAAGGAAAAAAAAAAAAAAAAAAAGAAATGGAATTTGAAAAGCAGATCTTACATTGAAGAAAAAAGAGATGGGTGGGGATGTGGGGGGTTCCTTCCTCTGTCTGAGCTAGGACTATGCAGGGCCACGTTGATTGAGGATGGTCTGAAGACTGAAGGGAAGAATGCTTGCTGACAATTGGATGAAGCTTGGAACTAGACAAGGGTCAGTCTTCAGGAGACTCCATATTGAGCTGGAAGAGAAGTTACATCCAGCCATGAGTTTTTGTATGTTAATTTTCTTTGGTTATCCCTGAGCATTTAATAGGTCCTGGTTAAGTTACAGCCTCATTTCAGTGTGCATAGGGAACTTTAAGGGATGAGACTAGGCTAGCGAGCTAAAAGAAGAGCAGCATGGTGGTGTGGTAGTAATTAGTGAAAGATTTCCCAGAAGAAGATGAATCTTAATGACATGCAGCTGGAATATAAGATACGGGTATCTCTTTCTGTGTGGACATTCACTCTTCTATTTAACTTAGAGGATCCAGATGCTGTTTTACTAAAGGAGCTGGCATCACTTTATTCCTTAGTAAAATAAATATTGTGGAGAAAGAACCAGTCTTTGCTGAGAAATAAATTAATTGTCACCTTCTCCTTGCCAGGCACTATGCTAAGTGTAGGGAATGAAGGACAGCCCCACTTCTGGAGGCTTACTGTCTAGTAAGGGAAAAGAGGAATGTGAACAAAAGTGTAAAAAAGTGTAATAGATGTTTGAGTAAACATATTTACCAGACATATGGAGGTAAAAATGAGGGAGAGGTAACAAGCATATAATAATTTAATATGATCCATAGGCCTGAGTTCATCTGACTTCAATCTTAAACTTCTTTAAAAGAGTAGTCTGCTCTAACAGCAATTAATGTCAGAGAAACACTTCTAGCCTACAGTCTGAATTTTTCATTCCCTTCTTTATACATTAATGTGTTCAAGACTGAGTTTATTTTGCCTGGAGAAAAGAAGGCTATGTTTGGGGAATTTTACTTATCTATGGTCTCTAACATTAGGTCACCTCTCTTAAATCAGGAGTTCAAAGTCTGGGTCCTCAGGGTCCTAAATAGGCTTCAGATCATCCAAAACCCTCCTATAGTAAATAAAAATGTAAAAGAATCTATGATCCATTTTTAAAAAAAATAATTTTTGTTTTCATCAAGTGAAACAGGGGATAGAATTAAGAATCACTTTGGATTTCTCCTAAGACTGTGATTCAATGATAAGCCTCTCTGTGAAAGGGTTTTGTCCATAACTACGTTTGAGGAAACCCTATCAGCAGTGAAGCACTGACTCCATGTAAAACACCACAGTAACTAGAGAGGAAAGTGTTTTATGTAAAAAAAAAAAAAAAAAAAGAAAGAAAGAAAAATATACTTCTTACAAGCTATACATATGAGTGTATTTTCATTACAAATATTTGGAATTTTAAAACTCACTCCTTCGAATCCTTGTGTTTTGGTTTGTTTTTAATAGTTCTTCTTGTCTTTGGTGTTCTGCAATTTAAATGGTGTTTAAATGAGTTTATTTTTCTGTATCACACTAATATTCTTGTATTTCAGGAACATGAGAATTCATAATTTCTGGAAAATCATCATCATTATCTATTCAAATGTTGCCTCTTCCCCATTCTCTGTATTTTCTCCTTCTGGAACTCTTACCATCTAATTCCATGACTCTTAATAATGTTTATGTTTTCCATTTCTTTTTTTTTTTTTCCTTTTTGTCTTTTTTCGTGACCAGCAACGGATCGCAACCCTCGGTGCTGCGCCTGCACCTCGCTCAGCCAGTGAGCAGCTGGTCTGTATGTGGGATCCGAACCCTCGGCGGGAGCGCCGCCGCGCTCCCAAGCGGCGCACTGTAGCAGTGCGCCACCGGGCCGGCCCCCTTCCATTTCTTTATGTCTCTGCATTTTAGGTATTCTAATCAATGATGCTATGCCTAATCTATATTTTAACCATTCCATTGAGGGGTTTTTTAAATTTTAAGAACTATAATTTACAGACGTTCTATTTGTCTCCTTTTTAAAATAAGTCTTATTTTTTTCTTAGGGTTTGATTTCTTATTTTGCATTGTCAACATTTTATACATACCTGTTTTATATTCTCTTTCATGTTGTTACATTATCTCAAGTTCTTAAGGATCCAGTACTGCTGTTATTTATACAGACCCTCACTCATAGATTGTATTGTCTGCTGACTCTCATTTGTGGTTGATTATTTCCTTGCAGGTTTTGTCATTCATTATAGTGAGCATATCTGTAGCAGGGCTTGGATTTTTTCTTGAAAATCCTAGGCATTCTAGATGGTTGGTACTATTCTTTCATAATGGTTTTGTGTTTTACTCTTGTAGGAGCCCCAGGGTATTTTTCAGCTTGATGATTTCTAGGTCAGCTAGGTAGAGTAAAAAAACGAAACAAAACAAAAAAACTCACATGGCATGCAGGCCCAATGAAATTCCAGGGAAAGATATCTTCTTACTGACAAAGTTTCTTGCTCTCACCCTGTTGTGGCAGGCATATTTATCTAGCCTATGTTTTCATTACAATAAGAGTGAGAGTTTTATGCAGAAGGCAGGAATGTCTCAGTTCCAACTCTCTGCCCCATCTGGCACACTGGCCTTACCTTCCTTCTGTCTCATATGGATATTTGACTCCAAACTCCTTGGTCACTGAATCCCATAACTCTCCAGGGCAGCCACAGCATCACTTCCCAATCTACACTTTGTCTTTTAACTTCTTTCTTCTTGGCACATAGTAATCCCTTTTATATTTTTGCAATATTGGGTAGTCATTTTAAATATTTTATACAGTATTGCTAGGTTTTTGTAACCATAAGGTTTTTAGATTATCTCAGTACATATTGTATTGCCAGAGCTTTAGTTTACAAACAGGTTGCTGTTTCGTTACTCATAATTCATCAATTAGTTCTTCTCAAGCAGGAAGTTTAGTTGGACTGTGTTTCAGATCATGAGATTTTAGAAAACCTTAACTTTTTTTTAATGTCTGGGATTCTTCCCATGTTCAGAAGTTATGGACTAGAGATATATTTTTAAAGTTCTAAATACAAGAATTCTGATATACCTCCTAGGACCTTGGCAGAACATGAATCTTTATTGCTAATCACCATTGCAAATTGATGGTGATAGAGTATATTAACTGATTCCTGATTGAAAGTTGGAAAATGGGAAAATTTAAATCTTTTTCTTCAAAACCCCATTTCAAAATGTCACTACTTGTGCTATTAAGACTTGAGAATATGTAATTGCTCTCAAACAAGATAATTTACCACCATTTTCAGTAGTAAAAACTCCATAAATATATGTAAAAATCTTTCTACATAAGTGAACTGTGAAATTTTTAGCCAGAGTCATAGAATTTATCCCACGGAAATGGCAACTTACAAGGATTTGGGATCTTATAAGGGAAAATCTCAAGGATTTGAGAAAATGGTAATACCTGTATCTAAAGTATACTGCTGATTGATGCTATCACTAATAATACACCTGCCACTCTGAAAAAAATACATGAAATTACTTAAATCACAAGTCAAAAGCATATGGAAGTTTATTTGTACTCTCTAGCAGAGAGAAATAATTTTCTTTAGCTTTTTCTCATACACGATAGGTGTGAAGTGCTGTTCTTTATTGCTTAAAATTTTTCAGTTACTTATTATCCAAGTGGAAAAAGCAAAAACCTTATCAGAAAAAAACAGTGGATGAAAAGTAACTATACAACCTTTTGGAAATAAGAGATTCAGAAAAGACCAAACTCTAATTCTGGAGCATGGCTCATTCTTAAATTTATTATAGTGCCTCCGATATGACACAGGCATTGAAGCATGTTAAAATATTTTTGTTCATATTTCTGCTGCTCTCTTTTATCAGCTAAGAGTGGTCTGGAATTCCTAAACTAAGGGAGAAAAATACTTATTCTCTAACTAATAAATAATGTAAAGAACTAGATAAATCAATTAGGCAGTAAGCTACATTTGAAGAAAGCATGGAGAAAGTTTTCAGAACAACTTGGACTTATGACTCTATTTAGTCTCTCCCACTACTAAAGTAAAACCACAAGTTTTTACAAATCATTTTCCTCACAGACATGTAACAAGTGATTATAGAGAGAACAAGTGATAGAAAGAAAAAAGAAAAAAAGAAAAGATTTTGTTCATGGGACAGTCTAATTTTAAAAAAAGAAAGAAAGAAAAAAAGCAATATAGCTTTTATAAGTCACTTAATTTAGCCAGCAGTTAATGTTAACAAACATATATACAACCCCCAGGCTTAGTAGAGTGCAAGTCTAAGCCAATAAAAAAGTCCATCTATGTTTTAAATATACACCTTCAAAGAAAATTTCAAAATAGCTGTCTTCAGAATACCCAGAACTCATATTGTTTTCTTTCTATTCTTATATTTTCTTGGCATATAGTTCTTTACAATGTTCCAGAAGTATGTACTATGAGACAGAAATATTTTCAAATTTAACATCAAGTATAAGATTTATTTTAGGGGTGATGAAAATTTCCTGGAATTAGATATTGGTGACGGTTGCACAACTTTATGGATATGTTAAACAACACCACACTGCACAACTTAAATGGGTAAATTTTATGCTATGTAAATTATATTTTGATTTTTTTTTTAAAGAAAAGAGGTAAGTGATAGTAAATGATTTCTAATTGTACATATAGATGAACGGAACCAGTTCTAACTTTTTTCTTTGAGGAAAAATTAGATGCCCCGTTTCCTGGGGCTCACCTCTTACTGCGAAAGGGAACCACAGCAGAAAGAAAAGAGGTAAGTGATAGTAAATGATTTCTAATTGTACATATAGATGAACGGAACCAGTTCTAACTTTTTTCTTTGGGGAAAAATTAGATGCCCCGTTTCCTGGGGCTCACCTCTTACTGCGAAAGGGAACCACAGCAGGCCCTGACTCTGGCCCGCCCTGACCAGTGCCCCAAAGGCGCACGTATCCAGCAGGAGGGTCTGCCAAGCGCCTGTGGGGCGAACCCTCCCTCCGCCTAGAGCTGCTTACAGAGTTGACAACGTCACGTCGGGAAACCGCTCACGGATGGCTGTGACAGATCAGGAAACCCGACTCCCAGTCAAGTAAAGGGGCAACGAGGCAGATAGGCTATCTGTCCGCCGCACATGAGGTCGCAGACGTGTGAGAGGGGAGACTTTTCTTCTCCTTGTCCCCTCTCTGCCTGACCCCTCCTTTCCCCTCCCCTAAAAACCCAGATTCTTATATAAAGGCTCCTGTTTACTCAGAGGCCACCACAAAAGAGAGGACGCCCTCACCGGCCCGCGCCCCTGCCAGGCTAGTCTCTCCAGACGCGCCTGTCTAAAGCTCGCGCCGCTGGTGCAGAAGCCTGTTGCTTCTTCCTGTCTGTCTTATAACCCCAACGCCCAGGTGCGGAAGAGAGGACGTCCCGGGGGCAGGTCCACCCCCTCCCACGCACACCTGCGCACTTCCCAGCCGATGAGTGCCAGAGGACCCGCGCGCACCACCTGAAAAGATAGACAAGGCAGACAGCGCGTGGAAACTGCTCGACTGCTCCGCGCGCGGGTTCTCCAGTTTCCCGCACGCACCGAGGGGACACCAAGGACCCTCAAGTTCTAGTCATGCCTCGACGTTCTAGAAAGCAGCCAAAGCCTGTCCAGTAGCCACAACTTTCAGGGCGGGGATGAACCTAAACTAGGCGGAGCCAGACACGCACTTTTTTTTTTTTTTTGACTCTACTGCTTTAATAACGACACAAACTGAGGGCTTTCTAGGAAGCCTCCCTTAAGTAACACTCTTGGAGAACCAATGAAACCTGTTTTTTAGAAGAGACACGAGCTTCTCCTTTCTCCAGACTATTTTCATTTTCTTAGGTCATTTTCTTACTCCAAACCCCTGAAGTTATTGAGACTCTACTTTAAAATGAAAAGCACTCTAGGTTCTCAGTGCCAGATGTTCCCAGTCCTGAGCAAACCAACAAAAATGAGCAAGCATTTTCTGGTAAAGAGGCCAACAACCTGCTTACTTCAGAGAAAAAGTTTTCTTACATCACTTCAAAACCCGGAATTATTTCTCTGCCAGATGTTTCCCGCATTTCCAAACTGCTTTGAATTCTAAGATTTACTTTTAAACTTATCAACAAGGTGCTCGTTTGGGCAGCACATATACTAAAACTGGAACGATACAGAGACGATTAGCATGGCCTCTGCACAAGGATGACCCACAAATTCGAGAAGCATTCCATATTGTTACGATTTGTAACGATGAGCATGCTAATAGTATTGATTGGATCATCACATACTCTACACAAAAACTAATAGTCAAATCTGTACCCATAAATATGTATAAATAAAATTAGTAAAAAATGTTAAAAAAAAATAAACTTGGGGCCGGCCTGGTGGCGCACTGCTACAAGTGCGCCGCTTGGGAGTGCGGTGGCGCTCCCGAGGAGGGTTCGGATCCCACATGCAGACCGGTTCCCGCTCACTGGCTGAGCGAGGCGCGGAAGCAACACCAAGGTTTGCAATCCCGTTGCCGGTCCTGGTCCGGTACGGGCGCGACACTGAGGGTTGCGATCCGTTGCCGGACACGAAAAAAGACAAAAAGGGAAAAAATAAAAAATAAAAATAAATAAACTTAACAAGAGTGAATCAATATTTGTAGTAGTTCAAGCAGTAGTAGTCAATTAAGAACCCATTCATTCAACAACTATTTAATGAATGTCAACTGTGTGCCAAGCACTGTTTTAGGATCCAGAGGCAAGCAAGCAGATAAAGCACCTGCCTGTCATAGCACTTTCAAGGAATGTAGGGAGACAGAGACTAAACATGGAAATGAGAAAGTATCAGAGGCAAAGGCTACAAAGAAAATAAAACAGGTTGATGTGATAAATGGGGACTGACTACTCATTAGATGGTTTTTTTAAAAGGCCTCTCCAAAGAGGTACTAGTTAAGACCTGCATAGCAAGAGGCCAGCCACAAAAATATAGAAAGCCCATTGCAACTGGATTGAAGAAAGCCAGACTGTCTGAAATCCTGTCTGTAAAGGTATTTTTGCTTACCGTGAATAAGTGGACAATAAAATGGATGCTGGAAGTGTTAGCAAAAGTAATTAACTGGAGGTGGAGCGGGGGGTTGGGGAAAAGGTCACAAATTTAGAAACTTTTGAATTTGCTGGTACACTAAGAACTGAAGCTCAGAGAGAGCAGAACCCATTGTATCCTGAGGGCCTAGCTTTGTGTTTAACACAAGAATACAGAATGAATGGATGGATGATGAAGTAGAGAAAAACAATAAGGAAAACGTTCTTGGCCACTGAAAGAACATTTACCCTGAATGAACATTTATGCTGCATCATTCTGAAGTCTGTTATTCTTGATTTAAGAGTCTCCCTTTTTGATCTCTCAATATGTGGAGTCATGATTTAAAATTCTTACTATTTCCTAGTAATTATAATTAGCAATAAGATATCAGCCTTGAAATTTGTTTGTTTATGGCAACTGCTCTCTGTAAGTACTCAACAGCTTTGATGCTTGAATGAATTAGTTAATAAATGTTTAATTTAAATAGTGCAAGGTAATCTGTTCGGAAACATCAAATATGGGAAACAATTTAATGGGGAAAGTAATATTCAAATGTTTTCTGCCTGACTCAAATTCTATAAGTTAAAGCAAACTCAAAAAACACTTATGGTGTTAGTTGACATGTTAGTCTTTAACTTAAAAACAAAAATTGAGACAGAATTTACTTTGTTTTTGTTATAGTTGGTTGAGCTGTTTGTGCCTTTTCTCATAACACTGTTTCTCATTCACAAGTAACAACTTTCACACTGAAAAAATTATTACAGTAAACTTATAATGTGACATCAATTTATCATTTGGCAAGATAAGACATGCTTTTCTCTGTTATTTGAAGTTTAGTGAGTACTAGACTGATAAAATGCAGATTCATTTATAGAATTCCCAGGAGGGGGAAGGTGGTACACAAAGGATTAGAAGATTCTGCAAGAGCACTAGACTGGAAGTCTGAAAGCCTGGCTTTTCATTCCAACCATTGCCCTAACTGAAGCTGTGTGTTTTCATTTAATCTCTCTCTGCCTCTGTTTATTTATCAGTAAGCAGATATATAATTACTCAGGACCCCTCCCTCCCTAACTTTCCACATCCTGTAGTCATCTATGCAGTTTTATCACTCTAATTACATTAAAAACAGTGAAACCAGTAAAGAACAAGATGAAACTTCTCAATCAAATAGTATATTTTTGAATCAAATACAAAGCATCAAATAGATCTGGGGTAATAAAGAAAATTACATGAATTAGTAAACAACAGCTCTCACCGAGTTAAAAAAAAAAAATTGTTGGGTGAGTGAAGAACTCATAGTTCTCACAAAGTTGGAAATTGCTATGCAATTTTAGGTTATGTGTGTTTATGTAGTATGTTTACGGAATTGAAATAGATCACTCAATTGTTAACTCAGACGTGAGGATGAAGGTGGGTTTAGGTGTCTCTGTGGGTGGAGGGAGGGATGTCGTTGAGAGAGGACTTTTGCCTCATTATACACATCTGCACTATTTGATTGATAGATTGATTTCACAAATCTGGCATTACTATTATAACACAGTATTTTGGGGTTTTGTTTGGTTTGGTTTGTTTTTTTTTCCTTGTGGGGCCCTTTTTTTCTTATTCAAAATATCTTATTTTTTTGTACATATCTGTGGGGTTCACTGTGTTGTTTCAATACATGTATATACTGCACAGTGATTCAATTAGGATACATAGCATAGTTTTGTACCCGTTGGTCCCCCACTTTTCCTCCTCTCCTTCCATGCCCCTGGCCTCTGGTAACCATTACTCTACTCTCTAGATCTATGAGAACTATTAAATTTCACATGAGTGAGATCATGTGGTATTTGTCTTTTTGTGCCTGACTTGCTTCACTTAGCACGATGGTCTCCAGTTCCATCCATGTTGCTGCAAATGGTATGTTTTTTATATATAGCTGAGTAGTATTCCAGTGTATGTAACACAATATTTTGAAAAGTCAATATAGGCAAGATGAGTAGGGAAAAAGGGTTGTCCTCTGGAAGGTCGCAGGCTAGGAACTCAAGGGGAAAGAAAAAAAATTGCCACTAGGGGCAAAAGGTTGGGAAAATGTTACTAGATGCTTAACAGCTCAAGAGGAAGCTAAGAAGACAGAAAACTTAAAGCAGCTGTGGTTTGTGAGATGCTGCGGCTGATGGGAAACCACTAAGATAAGATCCTTTCTGGGAAATGCAGTTGGGGTTAGCTGGCCAGAGCTACAGATAAATGTTTAGTCGCAAATTCATGCGGATATTCCAAAAGAATGGAAACCCCGAGCCCTGACTCCTAACGCGTGTAGAATCCACAAGGGAAAAACAAAAACATCCTAGAAGTGTCAGAAAGGCTGATCCTCTATGAATGAAGATCCTCTGTAAATTCTGGTTTGAGTGAAACAGGAGTAGGTGCTACTAGATCTTTGAACCTCAATTTCTTAATTTTTAAAGTAAAGAGATTATAATAATTACATATGATACATTTCTTGCAGCTGAAATTTTATTATGTTATCAACTATTAGAAACATATAGAAAAATTTAAATAGCAATCTATTTCAATTTTTGCTCTGATTCACGCTTGACATAGATGTACAAAATTCTAACATCATTGTATGGGTATTTTGTAAGCATTTGTGATTAATGTGTTTTCACTTAGAACAAGTCATGGTGGACTAAATTAATTTCTTTGGATAGAAGTATTAGGATGCTTTCAGTAAACTATTTGCCAAGGTCATTGTGTAATATATTTGTCAGCAAGATTGAAAAACATGGACTGGGTAACAGAGGAGCAATTCATAAATAGTCAGAAGACTGTTGAGAGGACTGCTGATTTATGGATGAATGTCGCCCATAACAGGTTCAGTAAATGAAGACATTTCAAGAACGAATTGAGCTGCTTTAATTTTGCTTTAGTTTCCTATCACTGGACATGCTGAAATACAGCCTGGGCCTCAATTTTCCACATATAGGATAAAGTAAATTAGTACATCTGTGGAAATTAAATGGACACTAAGATCCTTTAGGAAAATGTCTAAAATTCAGAAATTAACCACCATCTCCATGGATCCAAAAAGCACAGTTAATAAAATTCAATATCTACTCGTGATTGTAAAAATAATAAAATTAAAATCTTAGTAAACTAAGAATAATAGATGCATATTTAACATGGCAAAGGCCTATTTGGGATAAAACCAACATGGCAAAATACCAGAGATGTTTCCATGTAAGAAATAAGCTAGACATGTTACTACGGTTACTATTATTCATTAGGTAAGAACTTCTACAATAGCTCATATGTGGAGCTAAAAAAAAGAGAAGAAAACAAAACAAACAAACAAAAATAAATTAATAATAATAATAAGTTGAAGAGGAGAGAGAAGAACTATGGTTACTAGAGGTGGGAAAGGGGATGAGGGAGGAAGAATAGTGAGAGGCTGATTAATGGACACAAAAGTATGGCAAGATAGGAAAAATAAGCCCTGCTGGTGTACAGTTGACCCAGAAACCTATAATCAATAATGATTTACTGCATGAAACATAATGACAAGAAGAGTAGAGATCAATTGAACACATCACAAAGAAATGAATAACTTTTGTAATTAAAAAGTTAATGCATAGGCTAATCACCCTGAATAGATTAGCACACATTGTATACATGTACTGAAATATAACTCTGTACCTCATAAATATGTATAATCAATATGTTTCAATAAATAATTTTTCTAAAGTAAAAAATAATAAAAATAATAAATAAGAGAAAAAAGCTTAAAAGGAAAATATAAAACAATTAGTTTATAGGTTATGTAATTGTTTACTGTAAAAATAAAGTCAAGATTTTTTAACTGAGTAGTATTAGAATTGAAAGTGAGAATTGTATTTGGTACAATGTTAGATAATAAAAGTAAATACGGAAAATTAAGTAGTTTTACTACATACTAGCATTAGCCAAAATATAATAGCCAAAATAAAGTAAAAGCTATAAAATATGAAATGAATATAAATTTAACAAAAAATTGTAAGACTATGTAAAGAAAATTATAAAACTCCACTAAGACCTAATTGAAAAATGAATCAAGGGCTACATCAAAATATATAATATATTTTATTGATACCAATTATATTTGTATTAAATTTATAGATTAATTTGAATAGAATGTAGTATTTTCAATATTGTCTTTCCATCTAGGGACAAGTTTTATCTACTATTCACTTTTTCACATTTCTATAAATAAATGTGTCAAAAGTAAGAAAAATCCAAAATTAAGAAGCAATGAAATGAAGTTGGTTTATAAAACCTCAAGTAATTTTGCAAAACAACACTAAATAAAATACATTGGCACTCAGAAAAATGGAAACATCAATAGAATATAATAAAAAGTAGAGTAAAAGACCTTAAGATACAAAAGATTTTAAGATATGATAAAGATCACATTTTAATACATGGTGGTAATGAAGGAATATTAAATAAATTGAATTAGATTTTTATCTCATATCTTTGCCAAAGTAAATGGAATGAATTAAGAAGTTAAATGTAATTTTTAAAAATCATAAAATATACTAAAAAAAGATACAGGTGTAACTTTAAATACATATAAATATAATCTTAACAAAGTTGAGAAGACTGAAATTATATCAAGTATCTTTTATGACCACAATGGAATTAAACTAGAAATCAATAGCAGAAAGAAAACCGGAAATTTCACAAATATGTAGAAACAAAACACTACACTCTTAAATAAACCAATGGGTCAAAGAAGGCATCAAAAGTAAAATTAGAAAATATCTTGAGACAAAAGAAAATGAAAACACAACATACCATAACCTATGGAATGTAGCAAGAGCAGTATTATGACAGGAGTTTATAATAATAAATGACTACATTAAAAATTAAGAAAGATCTTAAGTCAACAACCTAACTTTACATTTCAAGTAACTAGAAATAGAAGAACAAACTAACTTCAATGTTAGTACAAGGAAGGAAATAAAGATTAGAGCATAAATAAATGAAACAGAGAATAGATAAACAATAGAAAAAAATCAATGAAACTAAGAGTTGGTTTTTTGAAAAGATAAACAAAATTGACAGACCTTAGCTGGACTAAGAAAATAAAAGAATCAAATAAAATCTGAAATGAAAGAGGAGACATTACAATTGATGCCACAGAAATACTCATAAACAGGATTATAACAGAATACATAAACAATTACTTACAACAAATTGTATAACCTAGAAGAAACTGATACATTTGTAGAAACATACAACCTACCAAGACTAGGAATCAAGAAGAAATAGAAAGTATGAACAGACCTCTAGCTAGTAAGGATATTGAATCAGTAATAAAAAACCTCTCAACAGTAGAAAATCCCAGGACTTGATGTCTTTACTACTGAATTCCACCAAACTTTTAAAAAATTAACACCAATCTCTCTTTGAAGAGGAAGTAATTCTTCCACAGTCATTCTA
>NW_007736457.1:37164-44300 GCF_000696425.1 Galeopterus variegatus
TAACAACCTGATTTTAAAATGGCCAAAAACCCTGAAAAGACATTTCTCAAGACATTCAAATGTTCAACAGTCACATGAAAAAATGCTCAAAATCACTAATCATCAAGGAAATGCAAACTAAAACCACAAGTTATTACCTCACACCTGTTAGGATGGTTGTTATCAAAAAGACAAGCAATAAGTGTTGGTGAGGGTGTGGCGAAAAGGAAACCCTTGTATACCGTTGGTCAGAATATATATTAGTACAACTATTTTGGAAAACAATATCAAGGTTTCTCAAAAAAAAATTAGAACAACCATATGACTCAGCAATCTCACTTCTGGGTACATTTACTATAGTGAATTCTTATAATTTTATGTTGCCTTGGGCTTCATTTCAAATGTAAGTTCGACTTTTTCATAGTGGAATATTGGAAACAGGGCTTAGTTACCCTTGACACAATTTCCAGTCTCCACCTCCTTCCAATTCCTCAGTGTGATCGATCCAGATACCTGCCTTATGCAACTGCCTCTCAATAACCATGTCACCATTGGACAGCTACATACAACGTACTTGGCTCACCTCACATATCCCCATTCCCCACATGGACTATGCAGGTATGCCACAGTAACTCCCTCTCAGTTACAGTGTACATAAACAGAGCTCATGCCTCTTGCTTTAAACCCACCAATTAGAACTCCCCTTAGGAGACATGAACTTTTTGAAGAACCTTTATATGTTATTCCACTCAATATTGTCCCACAATTGTACCTGAAGTTCAATTTACTTTCTTTCAATCATTTTTTTCTTGTTGTTCAGATTACATATTTTATATTGGCCTATCTTTAACTTCTCTGTTCTTTACCCCTGTCATCTCAATTCTGCTGTTAAGACCATTTGGTAAGTTTTTAAATTTCGGATATTGTATTATTTACATCTATAGGTAAATAATGACATATTAAGGAATAAATATAAAGATTATATTTATTCTTTTTTCTATATTTATGAAAGATACATCTTCCTTTACTTTAGATATTTTCCACGAATATTTTCTTTTACTTCATTGCATGTAGTTATAGTAGCTCCTTTAAGAACCTGTCTACTGGGGCCGGCCCGGTGGCGCACTGGATAAGTGCGCCGCTTGGGAAGCGCTGCGGCGCTCCCGCCCGAGGGTTCGTCTCCCACATACAGACCGGTTCCGCTCACTGGCTGAGCGAGGTGCGGGAGCAACATCGAGGGTTGCAATCCCGTTGCCGGTCCCCGGTCCAGTACGGGGGCAACACTGAGGGTTGCGATCCATTGCCAGACATGGAAAAAGACAAAAAAAAAAAAAGAACCTGTCTACTAGCTCCAACATCTGGGTCATCCGTTTATGTTTTCTCTTAAAAACAGGTTACGTTTTTCTGGTTCTTTATTTGTTAATTAATTTTGGATTGTATCCTGGGCAAGGTGAGTATTATGTTTTAGAGATTCTATAAAAGTTTGATATTTTTCTTTGGAAAGCAATTCATTTGATTGAACTTAACTTGCAAGCTATTTCTTTTGGGTGGCAGCTCAAATCTCAACATGGTTCTTCCATATTTAGTTGTGCTACTTTGAGTCTGCCCCCATGTATCGATAGTTCAAGCTAGAGAACTGGCCAGAGTTTATTCATATAATTTGAGAATCACCCCACTCTGGCTCACTTTCAGAAATCTTCCCTAACTTGCCACCATCTGGATCTGTCGTGAATTCTGTCTTCTTGTCTACGGGCCATAAAGATTATGGGTTTTCTACTGGGGATTTACCCACCCACTTGGTGGCTGTTTTGACATGTTTTCCAGTAAAGTAGTAAAAGGGATGAACTTACTCCCTGGGGACTTCATCCAAGTTTTGACTCCCCTCAAAAATTATCATGCTTTCATTCACTCTCAAGTGACTGTGTATTTTTTTTCTTGTTTTTTTTTTTAAAGAATTAATAGCTGTTACATATGGCAGGTTTGAGTCCTGTAAAAACTTAATTGCCATGTAGAAGTCGGTACATCATAGTTTAACTGCTGAAGACCAAAGACAAAGAGATAACTTGAAAGAAGCAAGTGGAAAATAACACATTATTTACAGGGAAACAACAATTCAATTAACCAATGATTTCACTTTAGAGGTCCAGAAGACAGTGTACCTTCTTTAAATTTTATCAAATCTGGATTTTGAGGCATAGATTGCCTTTCCCCACAGCCAGGGTGTGGGGGAAATTACACTTCCTAGTACTTGCATAGCTTCATTTTTATATCTATGTATCTGGTTCACTTTGGAGTTTATTCATGTGCCTGGTGTGAGTTGTGGATTCAATCTTATCTTCTTCCAAATGGCTATCCACTTACCCCAGCAGCATTTATTAAAAACTTCACCTCTGAGTATTTTTAGATACCATCTTTATCGCATATTAAATTTCTGTGTGTACTTGGGTCTATTTGTAAATTTGCTATTTTATTTCATTGACATGTTTGTTTATTCATTTGTGAATTCAACATTGTTTTAATTGTAAAGGATTTATAACATATTTTAACGTATTGTGAAACTAATCCCTTCTCTTAGCATTTCTTTTCCATATTTTCCTAGCTATTCTTGTGTGCTTATTTTTCCATATGAAGTTTGGTATCAACTTTTCTAACTCCAGGAAAAATACTTGTTGATATTTTTATTGGAATTACATAAAATATATAAATTAATTTAAGAAAAACTGACATCTTTATGATGTTGAGTCATCATGGCCAAGTACAAGGGATGCACTTTTTATTTGCTCAAATCTATTTTTGTGTCTTTCAAAATTGTTTTAAAGTTTTCTTCATGTAGGTATTGCACATTTTTGTTAAGCACATTCCTCAGTTTTAAAATTTTTATCACCCTATTTATATATAGTTTTATCTTCCATTATATTATCTAAATACTTATTTTTGCTTATTTAGGTCATTCATTTCTATATGCTAATTTTTATAAACTGTTACTTTACTGAATTCTTTTATTGTTTCATCTAATTTTATCATTGATTCACCAGAGTTTTCTGGAAGTACCGTCATATCATTTGCAACTGGAGGTAACTTTTCTTTTTTTTCAAATCTCTATGACACTAGTTGTTTCCTGTTTTCTAATTGCATTAGTTAATACCATCAGTATAATGTAAAATAGTAGGAGTACCGTCATATCATTTGCAACTGGAGGTAACTTTTCTATTTTTTTCAAATCTCTGTGACTCTAGTTGTTTCCTGTTTTCTAATTGCATTAGTTAATACCATCAGTATAATGTAAAATAGTAGGGTAGTGTAGTTATATGTGTATATTATGTTTTATTTTTAATTAATAAAATTAATAAACCTATTGCAACATTTATCAAGAAGAGAAAAGACAAAAAAAGCAATTTTAGAATTGCATAATGGAACATCACTGCACATCTTATAGACATTAAGAAATAATGGAAAGATATTATAAACAGAGTTAGACCTAAATGAAAACTGAAAATTTTCTAGGAAAATATATCTTATGAAAACTAAAACAAGAATAAATAGGAACTCTATTTCCTGATTAGAAGATTGAATCAGCATTTAAAACTCTCCCATAAAGAAAAATGTCAAATGGCTTCACTGGCAAATTCTACTAAACATTTCAAAAACCAGTGAATTTAATCTTGCACCATCTCATCCCTAGAACAAAAGAGGTTATAGTCTCTGGTTACTTCCACAAATCAACTTGGCCCTACTATCAAAACAAACTAGACAGGGTAAGGGGAAAAAATTGCATGCCAATCTGACTCATTACCATGCACTCATGAATCTCCAGAAGTCCAAACAGGTATTAGCAAACCAAATATATGAATATCTAAAAATCATGTACACCATGAACAAATTGATCTTGTCCTAGGAATGTAAGGGGGATTTAATATTAAAAAGTCAAACGTTATCTGCTGCATTAATTGTATAAAGGAAAAAAACTCAAAAGATCATTTGTCTCACAAGTCCTACTTTTTGGTTTTTATTCTAAATGAATAGTTGAGGATGTGGGTAAAGATTTTCCAGGGGAGTCCCAATTTCGTCACCCTGGATTCTGAGGTCTGAGGCTGGCTGTGTGACTTGCTGGGGGGATGGGACAGGGGAAGTATTAGCAGATGTGGTGCCTGCAGAAACTTGCAAACATGATTCTGCATTTCCACTTCCTCTCTTGCTGTTTCTCAAGCATATCAACAGTGCTTCTGCCTGAGGGTCTTTGTCCTTTCTGCCCCCTCCATCTGGAATGATCCTCCCTGTGGATATCGGAACAGCTCACTTCTTGTCTTTATTTATGTCTCTGCTTATTGTCACCTCATTAGAGAAGCCCTCCCTGAATAGCCATAGAATAGTGCATTCATGAAAAGAAGTTTAAGGCATCACTCTCCATCCTATTTTCCCAGTTTTCTTTATAGCACTTATCACCACTTGACAGATAGAATGCTACTTTGTTCATTGGCCATCTCTACTGATTCAATTATGAACTCCATGAATATAGGGACTTTTTCTATCCTACTCACCACTGAACTCTTTAGTGCCTAGAATAAGGCCCAGCATATAGCAGTACTCAAGGATTTTTTGCCATATCAAAACTATGCCTTGGGCCTTACTTATTCAACCACTTCAATCTTGATTAATTTGGTGCAAATTGTAATGCTCCAGGACCTGACACATGTGGGAGCAGGGGCGATGAGGTGAGACGGGAGTTAGAAATTGCTGAAAGATGGCATAGTTACTTAACATTTTTTTAGAGAGCATTCGTACTGAAAGTGATAGAAATATACTTGCCCTTGTTCTTTCCAGCCATCCCACACTCTGAGAGAATTACAAACTGAATCTTCACTGAAGCTACTTGAAAGAATAGAGATGATAGATATATTCTATAGAAGTTGAAGGAACTTTGAAGCAAGAACTTGAAAAATATAATGAGTAAGAAACCTAAACATGGATAAAGCATTAGGGAATGATGATCACAGTGTGCAAGGAAGAAAATAAAAGTTGTATTTTGGCTCAAATAAATATATACAAGGGTCCTTCAAACAATTCATGATTTGTGTTATCTTTTAATTCTATTTTTCCATGAACTTTTTGAAGTACCTTCATCTACGTGGAAAAAAAAAAAAAACCACAGGGACTTTGAAATACTCAGTATAAAGTGACCTATGAAATACAGAAATTAAAGAAAGGAAAATATATAAAACTATCTAATTTTCTTCACTTATAACCAAAATACTTATATGCTGAAAATGTGATTATTTGCATAGTGGAATGTGTTCTTGGTAATCAGGTAGATAATGAAGGATTTATGTTTATAAAATAGTAACTTAATGAGTAATAAAATGAGTTAGAAAAAGAAAGGATAGATGCCAGCAAAAGCTGAATTCTGAGAATTACTTTCAAGGAGGTGAATCACCATGTACAGCAGTCTTGTCAGTCTTGTTCATACCATGTAGATACTTTCATAGTATTAATGGAATAACTAGACATTTGGAAAGAGATACAAACAACTGTATACAACAGGAGAAATAGCTTGCCTAACTGAGCCTAAATTAGTCTAAGTTATTTTTAGTCTGTGATTCTGTCCTAGCAGGCCCTTGGGAATTGGAGGGAAATATGGATAGAGAAAATTTGCTTTTTTCCCAGCTTAATGATGCTGAGATAGTCCTGAAATACATTTTAAAAGGCTCTATGTTCCAAAGATAACTCAGTTTCTGTCAGTTTCTATTTTCCGAGAGAAAATAGAAAGGTGGAAAGTTTATTTTTATAGCACATTTCCTCCAGTGGCCCTCTCCAGGGTAACTACTGTGCCTGACTTACTACAGGCAATGGAAATAAAGAGGGATGTCAACTCTAGGAGCAAATTAAACATGTATAAATCAGACAAAGAATCTGATTTTTTTAATTTCGAAAAAATTCTTTTTAATTTTGTTTGTCTGTATATCTCGGCCACACCCCCCAACCCAAATCCAAGTCTAGATTGTTCTCAGTCCAACATTACTTGTTCAGTATCTTTAAATATATATATATATATATGTATATATATGAGTTGAACTCTTTTTGGTGCTTAGCACTGCTGAGCCACCGTGAATACAATGGTGAACCATTTCTATGGCACTGGCTCTAGAACCTCAGTCTGCTTTTTGTCTTGTGGGCAAGATGGATGCACATTAATGGCACCTCTGATAAGGATAAATGCAAACTAGTATGGAGGTGCCTGGGGTGGGGACTTTGTTTTTAGCATCAGAAGAGATATAGTGTCTGACATTAGAGAGTGGCACCGTTAGGAGTTAGTGGAGGCAGTGAGCATGTTCCAGGAAGAGGGAAGAACCTGAATGTGAAAGGAAGCAGGAACTCTGGAGAATTCAGTGTGATTGGAATACAAATTTGAAGCAAGAAGTGGGATGCCCCACTCCCTCAACTCAAAATGGATTAAAGACTTATTAAGACCTGAAACTGAAAAATTACTAGGGAAAATATAGGTGGAACACTTCAAGAATTAGGTCTGGGCACAGACTTTATGAACTTGAGCCTGAAAGCACAAGCAACAGAAGAAAAAATAAACAAATGGACTATATCAAACTCAAAAGCTCCTGCACAGCAAAGGAAACAGTGAAATGGCAACCTATAGAGTGAGAGAAAATTTTTGCTAACTGTGCATCCAACAAAGGATTAATATCCATAATATACAAGGAACTCAAGCAATGACATGGTAAAAAAAACAAATAACCCAATGAAAAAAAAGGGCAAAGGAGCTGAATAGACATTTTTCAAAGGAAGACAAACAGCCAACAGGTACATCAAAAATGCTCAACATGACTAATTATCAGGGAGATGCAAATCAAAACCACATTGAGATACCACCTCACCCCAGTTAGACTGGCTATAATCAAAAAGACGATGAATAACAAATGCTGGCGAGGGTGTGGAGAAAAGGGGATGCTCCTGCACTGTTGGTGGGACTGTAAATTAGTATGATCACTATGGAAAACAGTATGGAGGTTTCCCAAAGAAAATCTGACCTCCCTGTTTAAAGTAACTCCCTGCTCTTCCTGAAAATGCAACTTCTTTCAAATATTGGCTAGCTCAAAACCTCCCCTGCTAACTTTCTACCTCCTACTCCCCTACGTGAAGTTTGAGTC
>NW_007736457.1:44417-47445 GCF_000696425.1 Galeopterus variegatus
CTGGCGAGGGTGTGGAGAAAAGGGGATGCTCCTGCACTGTTGGTGGGACTGTAAATTAGTACGATCACTATGGAAAACAGTATGGAGGTTTCCCAAGGAAAATCTGACCTCCCTTTTTAAAGTAACTCCCTGCTCTTCCTGAAAATGCAACTTCTTTCAAATATTGGCTAGCTCAAAACCTCCCCTGCTAACTTTCTACCTCCTACTCCCCTACGTGAAGTTTGAGTCTATTCACTCTATCCTAAAATCTTAGTAGTCTTTCAGATACCAGGAGAATCAGTTTTCCACAAAGTGTGGACGAGCTGTCCTGTCCCCCCGTCTCCTGGCAGTTAGCTCAAACGGAAGATAACAGACCCTCACATTGCTTCTCCTCTCATGTACAGAAGATAACAGATCATGCCTTGCAAATGGATTCTCAAGATTTCCCTGGTCCAGAAG
This sequence comes from Galeopterus variegatus, assembly GCF_000696425.1. Lineage (NCBI taxonomy): Eukaryota > Metazoa > Chordata > Mammalia > Dermoptera > Cynocephalidae > Galeopterus > Galeopterus variegatus. The sequence continues at coordinate 44,856 of NW_007736457.1, forward strand.
CAAAGGAGGAAACATTTCAACGTGCATGTGCATGAATGACAAGGAGACCTCTAAGGTCATCAGATATGAAACAAAGCTACCCCAGACTCCTGAACTATTCTGCTGATATTTCCATATAATGTTTCTCTAACTAGGACAAATCCTCTAAAGATTTCTCTGTCCCCCACATTTAACAAAGTCCCTGGCTGGGGAGAGGATGATGGATTCTAAACCCCAAGTAGCTGTTGTGAGTGTGGGGTGGGGATTTACACTCTGGAGGACAGAAGGAGGATTTAGTCTCTCAGAGAAACATGGAGAAAAGAGCATTTCAGCATGGCTAAGTTCCAGAAGGTATCCACAAGGGAATGTTTATGTAGAGCCTTAACTTTTGGCATGTTTTTCTCATGGACTATAAAGATTATCTCATGAAGCATACAAGTTAAAAACTACCATGACTGCTTTCTAGCAAGCACACACTATATCGTGCTTTCCTTGTTAAGTTGGACATTCCACCCCTGTGTAAGGATGAGGTGGGGAGTAAAAGGAAGAGTGTCCTGATGCACATTTCCTTCTCCACGCCTCATACACAAAGGGTCAGCAGTGCAGGAGAGCCCCGAACACCCTGCCCCAGGAGGGACTTCTCAAGGAGCTCATTCGATAGCCTATAATATTTTCACTTTCATAGCACAGACCAAATATTTATGATAGAAAATATAAACAGGGAAAATACTAAAAATAAAAATTATAATCCTACCTCTTCAGAACAACCATTGTTAACATATGAGGTAGTCTTCTGAAATGTTATCTTTCCATTTGTACTTATCTTCTCTTTTATAAAAAATGGCATATTCTATAGATACTATTTTATGTCCCACTTTTTAAATCTAACTACAAGTGGTAAATATTTCCATGTGTAATTTAAACATTCTTTTACAATAACATTTTTATAGCTGTATAGTATTCCATTTTGTGCCTGTATCATATTTGGTTAAGAACGCTGTCTGATGGTTGCATTAATTTTATATTGTTTGTTTACTCATGAGCTCAAACTTTTTCAAATATTTGAACAATGGCTATCTCAGAGTGTTTAAATGTTTGAATTTTGGTTATATTCACATGTTTATTTAATAAACATTTTAAAAAATTCCATCTAGGTGCCAGGTAGTGTGTTAGCCTAACAAAGACAAAGACCGATAAATTTCGTAAATGTTCTGATTAGAAGTTACATGATTACAAGGAAATCTTAACCTTCTTAACTCTAATCCTAGCCCTACTAGTGGAAGAAAGGTTCAAAGATGAACCCTGATAAAGAGTNTAACTCTAATCCTAGCCCTACTAGTGGAAGAAAGGTTCAAAGATGAACCCTGATAAAGAGTCATTTGGGTAGAGTTTTGTGAGATGAGTTGGAGTTAGCCAGGTGAAGAGTGAGGCCAAGGGATGTTTCAGACAGAGAAAGCCATATATCCCAAACCCCCTGACTATTTTATTATCCTTAGAGGCTAAAAGGAAAGGTGGAGACAAGAAAGATAAGACTGCAGAAATACACAGGGTCAAACCATGCCCAGAGGTTGAGTCATTATCCTGAAGTGTATGGTGAATCTTTGAAAATTTTTTAAGCAGGTAAGTGACAGAGTTAGATTTTAGAATAACACTCAATTTCTCTGGTAAGANAAACCCCCTGACTATTTTATTATCCTTAGAGGCTAAAAGGAAAGGTGGAGACAAGAAAGATAAGACTGCAGAAATACACAGGGTCAAACCATGCCCAGAGGTTGAGTCATTATCCTGAAGTGTATGGTGAATCTTTGAAAATTTTTTAAGCAGGTAAGTGACAGAGTTAGATTTTAGAATAACACTCAATTTCTCTGGTAAGAATTTGGGAAACAGATGTAGTAAAAGGAAACACAATTTTAAAATATGCTGAAGAGGAATAGGAATACTGACTCCAATGTTCTGATTCAAGTCAATTGAAATTAATGTTGATATTTGACATATCACCAAATGCCACCTTTTAAACTGGCACCAATTCGTTCATAGGCACCCTTTGGATATGATTGCTTAAATCGGTTTTCCAGCTAAGTGCACTAAACTACTGTCTACATTTCCCAGTTAACTCACAGAGCTATCATGATGGTCTTAATACCTACTGAAACCTGAAGGATCCCTGATCTACTAGTAATTTCATCAAAAAAATTGAACAAAATCTACTAGGAAATAATAAATTTCCTTTCTCCCTGTTTCTCCTTCCATGTTACCTAATGTTGCCAGAAAACTTTCTGCAGAGGGTCAATTCTGCCTGAGGTTTCAAGTGGAACTTGAGTAATACCCAAATATCATGAGAGATTTAGGTCTCTGAAGACCTACCTGTTTCCTCACTATTCTAATAAGGCAGAAGATCTCAAAAGTTATTAATTATATGCATTTTCCATCAGAAGGAATTTAAGTAAAGACTGAGAAGACGATCATCCAAAGAGTTTTTAACTCAAGAGGTGGTGTGAATTTCTTCATTTTGAACCTTCTTCGACCCCTCCTTGCTAAGTTCAGCTCCACTGAGTGCTATAGACAGAACTTGTCATAAATTAAGTTTATTTGATAATTTTTTTTTTTTTTT
>NW_007736457.1:48275-51095 GCF_000696425.1 Galeopterus variegatus
AGTCTTCATACTGGATACTTAGATAATATATGGGACACACACACATTTAAAGAAATATACTATTATGTAAATATCTCAAATTCGAAATGGGGCAAATCAGTACTTTATATGTCATATTAGATAAAACTTCACTCTAAAAATGGATTTAAATAGAAATGTGGTGCTATGTTTCAATGTATCAAAATTCACTTTCTTAGATTTTGTATCAAACTTCACACATTTGTAAATTTTCCAGGAAGAGAGGTAAATGAATTTTCATATGGTACTAGGCTCAGGAGGTTCCTTGTTTTATGATTATTTCCAGCTGATATTCACATATGCAAGGTCATAAACCCTGCATATAAGCTCTCTTAAATGTAGCTTGTTTTCCACTAAATCTTTGTGGCTCTATGTCCTCTGTTTTCTCAGTGTGGATCTTGCACATTTTACACAGATGGACTCTGTTTATAATATGGTGGAACTGAAAAAGTCCAGCAGTCAGATAACCCAGACAGTCTCATCTTCATTCTGTTTTAAGCCCTTAAATATATCTAGGTCTGTCTCTTCTCTCACTGAAGCAGCAAAAATAAGCATGGGTGACCTTTACTGTTCTGCTTAAGCAGAACCTGACCATTTCCTTTGAGCTTCTGTCAGGATTTATTGGAGGTTCCACCACTAGTCCTATGATTCCTATTTCCTGGATTTACCTGTACCCATCCTCCTTGGCTTGTCTTTTCATATACATGGAATTAAAACTTAAGGGAATAATTTTTGAACCTTCTTCGACCCCTCCTTGCTAAGTTCAGCTCCACTGAGTGCTATAGACAGAACTTGTCATAAATTAAGTTTATTTGATAATATTTTAACTTAAGCCATAATCTCATTGTTTTACCCCTGATTTTTTCCTGTATTCTCACTGCTACACTGATAAACTTTGTATACATTATTATGAAAATCTGGATCCCAAAGGACCTTGCTCGGTTGGAGGAGGTCATGAGATCTGCCAAAATCTCTCCCTCTACTTCACTAACATTTGGTCACATGAAATACATTTTTGCATTTTCATATTGATCTTACTTATAATGGAATCCCATATTTCCCATATGCAGTCAATACTAATTATTTAATATGTTATAGAAATTCAATGCTAACTTGTATATTGTATACAGTTATACAAGTGTAACATTATATTGCATTAAGTTTTGTGGGGAGAACTTTTAAAGCTGTAAATTGGTCTTATTATTGTTCAGCAAAATAAAGTCCAGCTCCTTACTGTTGCTCAAAAGCTTCACATGTTACCTCTTTTGGCTTTTTTTTTTTTTTTTTTTTTTTTTTTTTTTCAACCTCATGTTATGCACCTTCCCTTCAGTTTGTGGCCTTTCCCACCAAACATATCTAGACAGGTCCCCCATGGTCCTTAGTCCCTGGTGCAATGCATTATTTGCATCAAGTTAGTTTCACCCTGGATTTATTGCAGGGATAACAGGAATGCAAGTGGCTCAGGGAATTGCCTTATTTGCCATTTAGTCAATCTGGGCCTCTCCAAAATTAACAATAAAGCTTAAGTGATCTACCTACTTCTTCCCACTACCCACTCTTGACAAAGAGCAAATTCGATAGTGTCAGGAGCACTTCATATTGGATTGTGGCAACACAGTGTAGGTTTTCTTTTACTTGTCCAATAGCCAGGGAAGAAGATTTCAATTACTTGATTCTTTATGCTTAAAGGAATTACTTGGCACCGTTTTCCTGTGAAGGAGATGGTGTAACCAGAAGGATTTGGGGCTTCCTGGTCTACCCAGCACCCAGTTCAATTGTAAGGCCACTGCGTTCTTGTCGTGGCTTTATCACCATCTGGTACACGTGCCTGGCACACTGTGGACCATAAAAATACTTAAAAATAAATGACTTTGAAAAATAAGTGATTTTCACTAAGTCTCTTGCAACCTTTTGAGCCTTTTTTCTCTCCACTGTAAAAATGAACATTAGATTACTTGCTTTCTGAGACCCCTGTAACTCTAACATGGCATGATCTGAGCCAAGAATGCTTTTCAGAGCTCCCTTACACTAGACCTTTTGAACAAAATGAAATTGGTAATTAAATCAACTGTCAAAAATCTTTTCTAAACCCTGATCTTTCATTACATGAACATTTCAAGAGGATAATTTAGTGGTCTACCCTACTTTGATAGCCTCAAGTTCCCATTTTGCTAGTACAGAACTCTCTCAGAAACTTCCTATTGAATTTTCTTTTTGTAGTCCTCTATCTTAGGTTTTGCCTCTCCATTCTCTTCTTAACTAAATTTTAGCATGATTACATAAGCTCTGATTCAAGATGGAAAGATTTGAGGGTGGCCCCCTTTGCTCACAGGCAGGGATGGGAGTCTGGTGAGGCTCTCTCCTCTTACCAGTCACAGACCAAATGTGATAGAGCAGAAGCTGCAATGCTGCTTTTGAGCCACCAGGGGGAACCATCCAGGGCAACTTAGAGCACATCACAAATGTTTTCTAATCCCATCCTGCCTTTCTGCATCACTCACAACTTCCTTGGAAGTTTAAAAATCACTAGCTTCCAGAGCCGAGCTATAAACTGCTTACAATTCTGCGTTCCTCTTCCTCTGTGGTCCCTCACTTTCATTCTTCTTGGGTTTGATCTAGAATCCCATCTTTCATCCAAAGAACCTAGAGTCCCAGGAGAATAAAGGGCACAGGTGTGAGCTACTCTAGCTCATGGTCTGATCTAAGTGATTGTCACTTTTGGCCTTCATTCCAGAGATTTGTTTTTACACTTGGCAGTTTTCCTGCTGGTGATAGAATGAGCCACATCATTTCTCTCATCAT
>NW_007736457.1:51694-59263 GCF_000696425.1 Galeopterus variegatus
TTTTTACACTTGGCAGTTTTCCTGCTGGTGATAGAATGAGCCACATCATTTCTCTCATCATTCAGTCTTCATACTGGATACTTAGATAATATATGGGACACACACACATTTAAAGAAATATACTATTATGTAAATATCTCAAATTCGATATGGGGCAAATCAGTACTTTATATGTCATATTAGATAAAACTTCACTCTAAAAATGGATTTAAATAGAAATGTGGTGCTATGTTTCAATGTATCAAAATTCACTTTCTTAGATTTTGTATCAAACTTCACACATTTGTAAATTTTCCAGGAAGAGAGGTAAACGAATTTTCATATGGTACTAGGCTCAGGAGGTTCCTTGTTTTATGATTATTTCCAGCTGATATTCACATATGCAAGGTCATAAACCCTGCATATAAGCTCTCTTAAATGTAGCTTGTTTTCCACTAAATCTTTGTGGCTCTATGTCCTCTGTTTTCTCAGTGTGGATCTTGCACATTTTACACAGATGGACTCTGTTTATAATATGGTGGAACTGAAAAAGTCCAGCAGTCAGATAACCCAGACAGTCTCATCTTCATTCTGTTTTAAGCCCTTAAATATATCTAGGTCTGTCTCTTCTCTCGCTGAAGCAGCAAAAATAAGCATGGGTGACCTTTACTGTTCTGCTTAAGCAGAACCTGACCATTTCCTTTGAGCTTCTGTCAGGATTTATTGGAGGTTCCACCACTAGTCCTATGATTCCTATTTCCTGGATTTACCTGTACCCATCCTCCTTGGCTTGTCTTTTCATATACATGGAATTAAAACTTAAGGGAATAATTTGAATTATTTTTTTGTTTCTCTGAAGTGATGGGAGATATTCCATTAACACATCAGAGCTCTGGTGACAGCTAACATAGATGTTAGGAAAAATCAGGAACTCATTTCTACATTTCAGTAAGAGGACATATAGTTTTTGCCCTGTACAATAGTAGATGAACTGAGTACTGTTAAAATGGTTCAAGAGAAAGGAAGTAAAGAAGGTGACTCAGAACTTTTAACTCCACTTCGTTCATGACTAAGCACCTTCAAACAGCTCGGTAACACTTTAACCTTTTCCATTTCTGTTCTCATGTCCTAAAATAAAGTTATAATAGGATAACGACCAATTATTGAGCAATTGTGACACATCAAGAACTATATGTACTAGACATTTTTTACCCAATATTTTAAGAAACTTACCTGAGTTTGTCAGTTTAGCAGTGGACCTGAGGTTTCTAAGGCAGAGCTGCTTGAGTCCAAAGCCTATGATTTGGGATTTATGACGGCCACTTCGTATTTTTTTTTACCCTAATCAAGTGATGAGCTAGGCAAGATGTGTGTGATCACGGATCGTGAAAGATCCCCATAGCAAAGGTGAGTGGTGTAACGAAACATTTAGTTAGGTTAGGGAGGTAAGGGGGAAGGAAAATAGCAAAGTGACTAGTTCATTAGAGTTGATGGGAAAAATTATTCTCATTCTTTATCTTGCCCCTTCACCCCATTTCCTCAGCTACTGGTTGGGTCTTTGTTTTAGAGATTGCCCTTGGCTCCAAACACATGTAAGAAAAGGTGTATACATCTTTTAGTGTTTCAGAATATTGATCTATGGTGAAGTTTTTAATGATCTCAGTTATAAGAGGAAAACAAGGACACTATCTAATGAAATACATGTAAGTAAAAGTATTAAATTGATGGAATATCTTATATTTGGTAAGATGTTCTTCCTACTATTTTAAAAATCATTGCATTAAAAATGTTAAAGAAATATAGTTTTTAGCTTTTATTTTGTGTTGTTTTTTGAATAAGGCTGGGTGAAATACTCTGAAATCCCAACATTTTGTAATCATAATTCTAAATTCATTTTGTAAATCATAATCTAAATGGATGATTTTTAGATAAATCTAGCAGGCATGTATTGAAAAGGAAAAACAGAAATAGAAGAGTTGAAGAAATGGTTAAGAAGTTATTGCAATAATTCAGCTTGGAGTAAAGAGCCTGTTGTTATATTGTGGCAAGAGGAATCAGAAGAAGGGTTGGGACGTAAGGCATAATTCCAAAGGAAGAACCACGAGGACTTTGTGCTAGAGGAGATAGACGGAAGAAAAGAATTGTTAAAGACATGTAGTGATTTTATAATTAGCTAAGCAGCTGTAATACACCTAACCGTCTTGAAATTAACTCCATAGCTTCAAATTTAATGAGACTTCTACATCATTATGAGGAAAGCAGTCAGAAGTACTGCCCCACTGAGAATAAGTAGTGCTTTAGCAGATTAGTAGCTGAGTGAAACAGTTCCAGGCTCATAGCAGGTGCTTAATAACAGTTATTCGCTTCCAGCTATATGATTTTCTTTAACCCTCACAACTCTCTGAATGTAGGTATGGGTAGCCCACTTTGCAAATGCAAAAGCTAATGTTCGTAGAAGCTAATTTTATGTGTCTGGACACTAACACAGCAGAGATCTGAATACAGGTCACAGAGCATCGGAGGGGACCCCAGATGTCTGCCCTTTGTCAGAAGCACTACCACAAGCTCCATTTGCATAATTCATCAGATTAACAGAAGAGACAAAATGGGATCCTCTTATGGCCTTGTTGATAAGACTCTTCTGCAGTAAATTTAATGACAGCAAATAAGCAATCATACACTTAGTCCCTACTATGTGCCAGACAGTGTACTAAGTTCTGGGCATCAGAAGGTAAATAAGACACGTGCTGCCCCAGAGGAGTGCAGTGCCTCACAGCAGACAACACAGACAGTAACATGGTAGGTGATACCAAGACTCTTGACTACAAACTCACCACTACCAATTTGCTATGTGGGAAGAAATATATAGACTTTTCTGCTTCATAACCTGTGAGGTCATCAGATTTATATTACGCAGAAGCTTCAAAGAAAATTCACTAAGAAAGAGAGTTGAGCTTTATGAGACTATAAATTTTCAAAGCAGCTGTATAAAATAATTTCAAATAATCTTTTAATTAAAAATGATAATTAATTTTGTTCTATATTTGCTGAGTACAGTAAGATATATTTTATTTATAACTAAATCATGGAAACACTTCAAAGTCTTTTTTGCATTCATATATTACCTTTATGAAAAGTATGGGTTTTACTTTCTTACTAATGTCCGAGGTAGGGTCTAGGGGGCCTGATAGTCAGCCTCATCCTGCCCCGTCCTCTAACCAGGTTCTTGACGCTGCCATAAGAAAGAATTTAAGAGCAGAGACACAGTAGAAAGTGAGAACAGGTTTAATATAATGAATAAGAGATACAGATTTCACAGAGAGAGGGTGTCATAGCTCCAGAGACTGAGCAGGGCCCACACCAAGTCTAATACAAAAGTAAGAAATACATGCTTAAAGTTTAGTACAGGGTGCAGGCTGGCTCAAGAGAGTGAGCAGCCACCTGCCAAAAGTAATACCAAAGTAAAGCCTACATTTCTCAGCCAGCGAAGTGCGGGTTGGCCCCAGGAAAGTGAGCAACAACTTGCTGAAAATAAGTTTGATACAAAAAGAGAGAAATAATCCACAGGCAGAGTGCAGGCTGGCTCTAGGAGAGCGAGCAACAACCCCACCTTCTGCTGGGATTTAGCTTTTATAGTTTTTATGTCTAATGAATATTCAATTAAGGGGGTGGTCCCTAGTTATGTAATATAGTCTTGCACAAGCTCAGTTGGTCTCCTTTTTTGCATGTTCATTGATCAGATCCTATCACATGCACCAGACATATTCAAGAACATTCTGTGCTCTCTAGCACCTCTAGTGGAAGGTCATTCACCTACCAGGGTTATATAACCCTTCTCTACTGAGCATGCCCAGCCACTGGATTTGCCTAAGCCAGGCCCCTGAGTTCTCAATTTCCTCCTGTTGGTACTGAAAATAGGTTCCACTAGTAACAATAACTGTCCTCTAGGGGAGGGCCTAGAGGATGGATCTGAAACCTTGGGGAATGTCTGTAACCCAGAGGCATGTCCTGTAACTTGAGCCCAGGAAAACTGAGCACCTACCTCATTACTACCCAGATGAACCAGCAGGTAGAATTAATTAAAATAGCCATCATCTAAATTTTAAATACTTATTCAAAAGTATTTAAAAGGGGAGATATTGGTCAAAGGATACACAATTTCAGTTAGAAGGAATAAGTTCAAGAGATCTATTGTACTTCATGATGACTATAGTTAATAACAATGTTGCATGCTCTTGAAAATTGCTGAGACTAGATTTTAAATGTTCTCACCACAAAAATATGATAAGTATGTGAAATAATTCATATGATAATTAGCTCCATTTAGCTATTCCACAATATGCACATATTTCAAAACAACATGTTGTACGTGATAAATATTAGGATACTTCAAAAAGTGAGTGGAAAAATAAAATTAAAAGATATTAATAATAAATAAAATAAAAATAAATAAAATACAATCTTTCCATGAACTTTTTGAAGTACCCACATATATACAATTTTTATTTGTCAAGTAAATAAATAAATAAATGCTAAAAACAAATACTTAATCTATTTAGCTCTAAATGCAATCAGTGTTTGCAAGGCACCGGCTTAGATATTATAGCTATCCTGTCATTGCTCTTGCTCGGTAGTCAACAATAACTCCTTGCCTGCTCCTTCACTCTGGTTGTCTTAAATATGACCACTTGCTACTGGCCTGGACTTGCTCTCCCTAGGACCCCCACACGACCTTTTGTTCCCCTAGCAGTGTCATGACTCTCTCCAACACAAACACTGTACATCCTAACCCTACACCCCCACTGCACCATATCCATACATACCCAAGGTAAGTGCTGTGCCAATGCTGGGCATTCTTGCTCTTAAATCTTTGTCTTACTCTTGCCTTTATGTGCCTGGATTGGGGGGGAGGGGCAGGGAATGGTGGGTAAAGCTTTCCAGCTGGACTTCCCATTTCTGAGTAAGCTGGATTCAGCTAATGGGAAGCATTCCCTGGAGATTGGGGATGAGGGAAGGAAGAGGAAAAGAGAAGTCAGAGTGTTTCTCTCCTCCCTCTGTGCCAGGGGCTCCTTCTTTAGTAATAGCATCAGCTTTTCTGTGGCTCCAGCTCCTACTCCATATGCCCACCGTGGTTCTATCTTTCACTGGGTGACCCTGGTTGTAACATAGACTCTTCCTCTCTCCCTCCAGCCTAAGGAAGGTAGTGGCTTTCTTGCTACTAATCTCTGGGCTGCCTCCCCCACTTCCTGTGGTCTTTGTAGATCTTTCTATCACCTGTGTAACTAATTATGAGCATTGCATTGCCCGTTTCAAATACTCAAAGTGGTTTCTGCTTACCTGACTGTACACTTATGATGCAGTTCTCAAAAAATGGGAGTTGTTCCCTGTGTGCAAGGCATCATTCTTTTTATATTCATCTTCTTATTTAACCCTCACAATAATCTAAAGGGGTAGGTTTTACATCTGTATGCTATAGAAAAGGAAAAGTGTTTCACCTCTCTAAGCCTCAAGGTCACACAGTTAGTGACGGAGTACAGATGGGAGCCAAGTCTAACTACTTTCCACTCATTTTTACCTGTTTATTTATCTGCCAAATTAGATCATAACCTTTTTAGAGTATCTTTTTGTCTCCTCCATTGTGTCTGGCACAGTTGGGAACAGTATGGGTAGAGGCTCAATAGTACTTACTAACTAATTGATTCATTGTATAAGAAACATTCAGCCACAGGACACCTGTCTTTTAAGAGCATACTTTAATCATTTCGGTTGTTTGCTGCCATTCATTTTCTCTCAGCCCATCTGACACAGGAAGACAACAGGGAGGAGACAATTCAAGGAAGAGAAGTGAGGAGGCACCACCAGGGGTAGAAATTTTTGATCCTAGGAAAGCACGGCCACCAAGGTTTACATCAAGTGGCAAAGGCTCAAGGCTCAAGAAACAGAACAAAAGTTTGATTCAGGAGGGCAAAGCAGAGACAGAAATGGCAACCGGATGTCAGAGACATGCCCTGGATAATCTCTTTCTGAGATGAACCATGGAATACTCAAAATAGGGCCAAGTTGAAAGAAACAGAACTGTGTAGGAATGAGAGAGGAATGCAAGTCCCAGCCAGCTGGCTTGGATATAATGCAAAATGCCAGATGGAGAGCAACGATCTAACGCACAGAGAGAAATTCTAGAACCCAAAAGACGGGGTTGAATGGCCTCCATGGGAGTGGCCATTTGTTCGTGTCACTAAAACTCACACTGATGAACTTAATTTCTCCCAATATTTCAGCCTTTTGGTCTGAAGCTATATAAGACCCTTTCGACCCCCTGGTGGTAGTGATATCATGTCCAGCTCAACTCCAGCAATTATGAGGGCTGCTTTCATATGGCAGCCAGTTTGTAGCTAGGCCTGAGGGTGGGTGCTGACGGAATCCTCTCTACTAGGAACTTTATGAACTTCGACATCTCCTTTCCTTTTAAAGAGAGATGTGGCACTTTTACCAGGAATCTCACAGTTGTTGGCATCCATTTGGTTGGAATAAAATAAGAGGTTTGGCCCTGGAGATTACTGGGGATGTTGGAACTACCTTCCGAAGCCTTTGCAAGAAAGAGCTGTCCATTCTTTCCTCAGCTCGCATGGCCTTCCTCTTCTATCTCCTTCCCATTCAGAACTTTAGCCCTTTTCTATTTAAGAAAAAAGGGGAAAACTTTGAGGAACTTGTCTTAGGAGAACTAGACAAGTAAGGAAAGAATTTGAAGAAGGGAGAAATCAATGGAATCAAACACAGCAGCAAGTTTTGTATGAGAAAGTCCTATTGGATTTGGTAAAATGTGAGTTTTTGGAAACCTTTGCCAGACTTAAAGACTATAAGGGCAGAAATCAGATAAGTGGAAAAACCATGTGTATGTTCCTCTTTAAAGAATATTGGCTAAAAAATAAATAGGGAAGGAGGATGTTAGAGGAGAACATATGGATTAATTAATGGGACATAGTTATAGTAAGATGACATGTGAGCATAGGCAGACTTACGAGACTTGTATTAAGGAAGGACAGTTCTTTCTTTGAGAAAGGAGGTACAAGAGTAAGGATGGGTGCAATGGAGAGTTTTGTAGTGGTGAAGGGCAATGGGAAAGTTCATGACTAGTTTCCTCTAAATGCTTTTCACTAACTTTACATCTTATTCACCTCTTATTAGTTCAAATGCAGATTATTAAAATAGCACTTATGCAGGTCAATACTCTGTTTTCTCTCAAATCTATTTCTTATTACCCTTCCTTTCCTATGCCCTGTATTATAGGGAGCTGCATATCCTAGGATCTCTTCTGGTCTCATAGAAAGTTTGGGTAATTGGTGGCAATTATAGAAGATTGGAGGTAGGAGGAAGGGAGAAGCCAGGGTACTTCTTTCCCTCCCTCTTTCTCTCTGCTTCTTATGTGTCTGGCAGGTGTTACACCTCCACCATGGCTCAAGATCTTTCCAAGCTGTGTTCCCAGCTCTCATCAACCCCTGCCCTCCTTCTAGCACCTTCCTAACAGCCCCGGTGTCTGGGGTCTGGAGTCACTCCCGCTGTTGTCTTTCTGCTTCTGCTAATCTCTAGGTT
>NW_007736457.1:60703-61964 GCF_000696425.1 Galeopterus variegatus
TCATGTCTTTTCTTTCAAATTGTTGGCTGTTGGATGTGTAAGATAAATCTCCTCTGCCTCCCCTGTGAAGTCTTTGGAAAATTTTGTGTACCTTACTCAGGTTTTCATGTAATTGAATTCAAAGAGGATGATAGAAGTAAGGTGGTAAATAGGAGACAGCTTTTAAGAGAAAAATGTGTCTAACTGAGCTTCCGTGAGTGTGCTGTCCTCTTTGTACTTTTCTGAATTTGAAGATATGGAATGCTGCAAAAATAGAAGACTTCACTCATTCATCTACATGGGCATCTCCTGTCCTGGGATATGGTGTGGACATGCGGGCACTGAGCGTGTTCAATGTTCACACACTACTAGAGTTGGAAAACGATAAGTCAAACTAAAATATTCAGGTAAATTTTGGATTTTATGGTATGGAGTTTTATTTTAATACTGAGATTCAGTCTGGTTTACACAGGTCTGAAGAATAAGGAAGTGGAGCAAGGTCACAGAGAGGGATGATGGAAAGTATTAGTATTGGTCACTTTTTCCACAACCTGCCTAGAGCAAAAAGAAAAAGAAAAAAAAATGAACTTATTTTAGGTGCACCTTCTCTTGTAATTTTCTAGATGATCACATGCTGACCTTAGTGTCCAAGATGTCTTTGCAAGGCACCCAAGCAGTTCTCCAACTACATTTATTTCTCTCATCCAAAATGTGTACTCTGTGTGTGGGGGAATATGCCTACGTGCCTGGGCAAGCTGCAACTCTTGAGAAAATGCCTCCAGACATAGCCCTCTGCTTTGAAGGCTCAGAGACAGGATTGAGTCAGTGCCTGGAAGTGGTCAGAACCTAGGAACCTGACCTAGGCTTTCTAAAATACACAAAAGACTGGTGTTAGCCAGTGAAAACTGTCATAGTCACAGGTGTAGGAAAGCACATTCTCCTTCTGTTGTAAACAACACAGGAAGCTGTTAAAAAATCCATAAAATGTGTCTGCTTCAGAGACCAGAAATATCTGAAAACCTTATTGTCAACACACTTTTTCCCTGTAGTCAGACCTTTGAGATGTTCCTTTGTGAACCTTGACTCAGAACAAGGGGAGTGAGCCTGAATGACTCTAGTGTAGACTGAGGCTCCTTCTCAAAAGGCTCTCTCCTGTCACCGCGCACTGCGAGGCAGCAAGGTCATGCAGTAAACTGATCAGGGCTAACAGGTATGATGTGCTGATGAAGCAGAAAATCATATGTACACACATACACACAAACACACACATGCACACACAGAG
>NW_007736457.1:62280-64199 GCF_000696425.1 Galeopterus variegatus
CTCCTTCTCAAAAGGCTCTCTCCTGTCACCGCGCACTGCGAGGCAGCAAGGTCATGCAGTAAACTGATCAGGGCTAACAGGTATGATGTGCTGATGAAGCAGAAAATCATATGTACACACATACACACAAACACACACATGCACACACAGAGAAACAAGGAAAATTGTCTCATACTATCTCATCCTGACAGTGCTCGTTTATGGGTATTTCTCAAGCATACCACACTTCATGGGGGCTATTAAGTAACCAGTATTGCTCTGTAATCCTATTTTTCAGACTACAACATGTATGTGATTGTGTTTTCCCTTTCATGTTGGCCCTTCTCCCTTTCACTAAACACATCCCAGGTCAATCTGTATACTTGGATCATAAGGTGGCGCACACTGATGAGTGAGTCTTTTAATGATGTCTGTCCAGTGAAGGCTTGCAGACTTGCCCTGACTTTCTAGCTGTCTTCTTGGAAATCTTTTGGCTCATGAGTCACTGTTTGTACTATCAGGTTGATGATCTAGTTCATATAGAGTCATTACCATTTGGTAGATAAGGGAAGTGAGGTATAGAAGGCTAACTTGCTAAAGCCACAAGATGGTGACGCTGGTTTCTAGTCCATTCTTGTGGGAATCAAAGTAGAGACTCTGCCAGTGGAAGCACCCCAGACTACTGAGACAGGGTGGTGGGGAGCCGAGGGTCTCAGCCATAACTCTCCCTGACATCCGCATCCAGCCCAGCATTACCAAGCCACTGCTGGAAGCTCCCTGGGCTCCCCTGCCAGAATGAGGGGGTGCCACGGACCTCAACCATGCCCCTCTCCTTCCTTCTCCCACCTCATCCTCCTCCCTTTTCCCCTCTCCCTCTCCTCCCCAACTGCTCTTCAACAACATCTTAGAATGGAAAAATAATAATAATAATAATAATAATTAATTAATTAATTTTTAAAAAGTAGGGGCACTCTCCAGTACCTAATATTGCCTCACTCAATGCCCGAGCCCTCACTGCTCTGAGCATGTGTGTGACATTCTTTATCCTACTGTCCTAGTGCATCTTCCAGGGTGAGTAATGGTGGATCCTCATAACTATTCACAACTCCTGCTGATGCAGAAGGAGGTAGCTTCAGTATAAATCCTTGAGAAAATTTCTAAATGCCTTCTCACAGGTATTAAACATTCTGTTATGTAGCACAAACTGCTGCCATCACGTTATGTCTCTTGTCTGCAAAGTTACAGGCAAGAGAGTAGCATGTTCAAATTATAGAATATGGAGATTTATGTTCAAATCCCAACTCGACTGCTTAATAGCTATTTTCCTTAAGAAAGTGGTTTGTACTCCCTAAGTTTCAATTTCTTCATGTGAAAATAATGTATAATAAAGGTCATTATATCAAGGGTTTCATGAAGTTTAAATGAACTAGTGCATAGAAAGCTCTTGGCATGGTTGTAGAAGTACAAGTACTAAATATACAAGTAGTGATAGCAGTAATAGTAATCTTTGTGAAAGACACTAAAATGTTATTATTATAAATATTTTTACATAAAGTAACTTCTGTTTCTTATTGTATTATTGTCACCATATTATTTTGAAAGAACACATCTGTAAGTTAGACTTTATTAAAATTGAAAACTGATGCTTTGTGAAAGATGTTAAGAAAATAAAAAGACAAGCCACAGATTGGGAGAAAATATTTGAAAGACGCATATCTAATATTGGCCTTGTATCTGAAATATTCAAAGAACTCTGAAAATTCAACAATAAGAAAACAGATAACCAATTTAAAAGTGGGAAAATATCTGAACAGCTCACAAAAGAAAATTTATAGATGGCAAATAAATACATGAAAAGATGTTCAACATCATTTGCCACTAGGAAAATGCAAATTTAAATAATGAGATACAACTACACACCTATTTAAAGGACTAAAATA
>NW_007736458.1:0-24095 GCF_000696425.1 Galeopterus variegatus
CCGGCCTCCAGCGCTGGAGCGGGACGGGCAGGGAATGCGGCAGCGAGGTCCCTGGGCGGGGCGCCGGCTGTCCGGCGCGCGCAGGAGCCGGGGGACTTCGGGTCACCTCGCCGACCTAAGCCGCCCAGGTGGAGCGCCTGGGGAGCAGTTGTGGCAGTGAGAAGTCCCGGCTTTAGAGTCGGAGACAGGGTGGCCCGAGAGCCACCCGACTGCCCGCGTAGGTCAAGCCGTGCGCGCCAAGCTCGAGGGCCGCCAAGCGCGCGGGCGGCGTGAGGGTGCCCTGAACGTCCCAGCAGAGTCCGGGGCTGTCGGTGGACCCTTTCCCCATATTCCGCGACGCTCATGGCCATGCCAGACTTGGGGAGCCGCAGGCCCGCACCCGCTCCCCCGCGCACAGACCGGCACGCACGTGCGCGCTCCGCCCCACCGAACAGCAGCACCCAGGCTGTGTCCAGAAGCAGCTGCTGCTTCTCGCGTCCTGACCCTGCCCCAGCCGACTCCTCACCTGGGGTCTGGGCCGAGGGTGCGCGTGTGCGTCGGGCCGGGCAGGCCCGCCGGGCTCCAAAAAGACAAGCTCCAGGCAGGGCCCAGTCCGGCCCAGCGAGCCGAGGGGGCGCGTCCGCGCGGCGGTGGCTTCGCCCGATTCCTAATGGGACGCATATGCTCTGGCCTCCGATTTAAAAAGAAGTTTGATTTATGGAACCGCCGTTCGGGAGAATTTAAGCTGGATGCTACTGATTAAACCTCAGAAGCAGCTCCCCTCCCCCGCCCCTTCCTTTACACGCGGGCCACGTCCGGGGTCGCCTAACGCGGCCAGAGGGGGCAGCCGCCGCCTTCCCGCTCCCTGCACCGCCCCCTCTCCCCGCGCGGCCGCGGTCCTAATAAATCGCCGCGCCCCCAACCCCTTTTAATAAAGACGCAGCCAATTTCTCCTCCAGCTCCTAGGAAATTACTATCCTACCAGTTTTCCTTCTATAAATAGTCGCGCATCTTGAAACAAAAGTTCGCAACCGCAGCCAGATGCTGCGAGGCCCGCGGTTTCCCGGGCTGTGGGACATAATTACAAGGTCCGGGCGCAGAGAGCGCTCCAGGCCCGGCGGGCAGCCCCTGCTGCGGAGGCATCGCCTGGGGGGGGAGCAAAAGGCCGCCCCGGGCAGGGCTCCCGGCCGGGTGGGGACTGCCCGATCAGTGGGGCTCCAGGCTAGGAAAATAGTGGGCCGGAGGGTCCTGCTTCTGGTTTCCCTCCTGGGAAAAGGGTCAACCAAGGGGGCCTTGGAATCCCAGCCTCCTGTTCTTAGAGGTCGGGAAGACTCCCCGTCCCCAGAATCCTGGCATCTAAAGCTTAAGCCTTACTAGAGACTCAGCAGTTACCCTGCTTGAAAAATCATTTCTGCAGCTGGCTGGATGAGGTTTGGTGTTCGTGGGGAGGTGTCCAGGGGTGGGAAGCCTGGAGTCTTCCAGGGGTGGTTTGTTCTGAGAGCCCAAGGGGAGGAGGTGGGCAAAAGGCTCCGGAGCTGGGTGGGAGTGGGATGCTGAGGCAGCAGTTGAACGGGCTCTGGGGCAGGTGGTGTGGCCAGTACACCTTCAAAGACCCCAAGTTTTCCTTTGGGGTTGCCCCCCACACTCGGGCCTGCAGTAACTACCATCGGTACCCACACAGGCTTCCCTGAGTGTGTGCCACCAGCTTCGTTGGCAGAAATTCTAAGGGAACAGCTTTTCCAAATGTTCTTGGGCCAGTGCTAGGGTTCGGCATGTGTCGTGGGGGACAGTAAGGCAGACGCTGTCCCTGCCTGGCCTTCAGCACTCCTGCCCAGCATCAGTCCAGCCTGATCTTCAGCCTCACAGGAAGGAAGTGCTGCTACCAGCCTTTCCAGAGCAGAGACTAACTCACAGGGAGGCCATGGTGTCTCTAGGCTTTCCTCTGCCCTGTTTGGGTGGACGCAGGGTTGTCTGGGTGTGTAAGACGCCACAAGTGGGAGCAGAGCCTGGACAGAGCATAGTGAGGATCATGCTTTGGGCACCTCTGACCTGATGGCCGAGCCTAGGTGAGTCAACCAATGCAAAAGTGCCTTGAGAACCGTGAGAGGTGGTGGAGGTCAATGGTAAGCCCACCCTCAGTCCCGCAGGAACGCTTGAGAGGGGCAGCCTGCAGGGTCTGAGCATGCCAGTGCTAGGAGGGGCTCTGGGTGGAGGCTTCATTCTGCTCCAGAGAACTTTCCAGAAGGCATCCCATTGTTCGGATCACTGACACGGCCAGACAATTGATCCTGCCCCTTTGATCTGGGCTGCTGTCCCCGCTCCCTGTCCTGGGCTGTGGTTCGCACACAGAGAATCCCAGATGCATGCCTGGGCCCTTGCCACTGATCGGGTTGGACGGGTGTGCTGGCCTGGAAGCGCCCTGAGCCCCTGCCGGACTCTGAGATTGGCTTGGCTGTGCTAGGCAGCTCTGGCCAACCCTAGCCTTCCTGTGCCTCTGTTGTCAGAGCAGAAGCTCCCAGGGCCAGTGGGGGTCAGCAAGGGCCTGGGAAGTGCAGGTGGGGGCCGCAGCCAAGAGGAGAACTTGTGGTCCTTGGCCAGCTGATCCGGGGGCCTGGCTGAGGCCTTGAGCCAGGACCAGGCTGGGCTACTGTCCTGGGCAGGTCCCTTCCGGTCTTGGCCTCCCTCTCCCAGATGTGGGGGTTGGCGCGACCCCCCCAGGTCTTCCGGTACAAGCCTCTCATGGTGACCGCCCGCTCTGGGGAGCCGAGTGAGTCATGGTGACAGGACGGTTACTCACCGACCACCTGGCTGTGGGGGGTGGGGGGGGCGCACCCACCACTGCCCTGCCATGGCCGGGCCTCTTCCCGGCTCCGCGGCTGTGGCTTTGTCAGTGGTGCCAACCGCAGTCCCAGAAACCCTGTGGGCATGACCCTCGGTGGGAAGGGTGCTGAATCAGGCCCACTCCCATAGCATCACAGCCTGTGTGGGGGCAGGATGGGGTCACCCGCCCAGGCATGGACAGGTCACCCTCAGACAGGAGTGGCTCCCATCCTGGAGGGTCTGCATCTGTCCAGGTGTGGAAGGGGCTCTGCTGTGTGGCCCTAAGCAGGTCCAAGCAGGTCCTGGGCCTCTCTGGGCCTCAGGATCCTCACTGAGTACGTTGGATGGAGATCCCTGCCCCACAGGCTCAGGTCAGGCCCAGGCGCAGAAGGCATGAAATGCTCTGTAGAGTAGTGTGTGTATACTTGTAGGGGAGAGTTAGGAAACCCGATGAAATCTTAACCCCTCGGGGGACCCTCCGGGTGGAGGTAGACAAGTGGAGCCTCTCTACTCACAGAAATTCCCCAGGACTCAGTGCCATGTGGATGAGGCTCGTCCACCATGAAAGGGGAGAACGGTGCATTCTGGAAATGACTGCTCTTACCTTCCGCGTGGGGTGAGGGGAAGGTGGCCCTCATATGCTTCCTCTGGGGCTGCAGTGGGCTCTGCAGTCATGTGTTGAGCCCTGTAGGAGGAGGGACTATTTTCTAACCCGGTTCCCTTGAGTTCTCGTGAGGCTGAGGGACATGATGGTGACCCAGATCCAGGGTCTCATCCCAGCTCCACCTCTTACTGCCTGGTTTTGTTACCTAAGCTCAGCTGTCTCCTCTGTGCAGTGGGGATCATGGGAGTTCAGACCTCAGAGTGGCTGTGAGAGTGCAGGGAGTAAACACAGGGAAGTGCTCAGCTGGCGCCTGATAGGCAGCGGCTGCCTGAAGACGGGTCCCACTTGGTCAGCAGGAACAGGGAGGCTGGCCGCCGGCAACACGGAGAGAGGCCCAGTGGCTGTGTTTGTTCTGGAGCGAGTGATGAACTTTCTAGGGTGTCTTGGAGAACTTCCTAGAGGAGAGGACATCGAGACTGGGTTTTGAAGGATGGATAGGAGTTGGCTAGACTCAATGGGAGCATGAGAGAGACGCCTGGGAGAGGAAACAACCCTGATGTCAAACACGTTTACCCAGGAGAACCCCTCCAGGGAGCCCCACGGCATCTTGCTGAGGTGGGCAGAAGGACGTGGGGTTTAGAGAAGAGCCCTTTCCCACGGTCACCCAGAGCCCAGGGTTCCAGCCCTGCCAGCCCCAGGCTCCTCAGCCAGCTCCACCGCTGCCTCGCCTCGGAAGCAGCATTCTCCCCGTGGTAGTTCAACAGGGAGAGGAATGCGGGGCCTCGGCGGGAGGGAAGGTGGTCACCTTGAAGAGGGTGACTTTTGAGGCACTGACCGCACGTCGTTTGTTTCCTCATTCACACACTTTCCTAGGCTCCACGGGGGACACAGTGGACACGGGCCTGGTAAATCATGCTCCCACCCCTGCCCCTCCCACCCCCCAAATTCCCTAGAGCCTCAGGCAGCCTCAAGTGGCAGGTGGGCTGGGGCTCCCCAGCCTGGGGGAGCTCGGAGCCCCTGCTCGGGGTTTGGACCACTGCTCTGTCATCCTGGACAGATCCTGAGGGTGGAGGCAGGGGGATGGGATGGGGCAGGGGTCTTGATATGGGAGACCCAGACCATCAGCTCAGGGTGAGGGTGGGGGGCTGCCCAGAACAGGGACCCCCATGCCTCTGTCCTCTTCTGGGCAGAGGAAGGGTCTCCCCTGAGGCCGCCATTTTGCATGGCCTTGGGTCCAGCACGCATAGGGCTCAGCTCCCCTCCCAAGGGGCCGGGAGGCCGAGCACCCTCCCTTGTCAGATGAAACCCCGGCCCAGGGCTCCCTCAGCCTGATGAAAGGGTCATTGTGTGGTGCAGGCCGCCCGCTAGCCAAGGACAAAACCGCCGTTTGTCCTCCCTCCCTGGCGCAGGGCTGGGGGCCTCCCCTCGGGCTGGCCTAGGGTGGGGGTGGGTACAGGTGCGCTCCCTCCTCCCGTTTCTTCCTTTTCTTTCTGTTCAGCCTGCCCAGGCCCCTTCCCCCAGTCCTGTCCCCCACCCAGGGTGTCCTTGTCCTCTGAGTGTGGATCCCGAGGCTCAGGCCAGCCCCCGCTGTTGGAGAGAGGCAGTGAGCCCTCCAGCCCTGGAGGCATACAAGCAGACTCGGGAGGGACGGCCAGAGATGCCGGGGAGGGGCCCTGCCCGGGCAGGGAAGCAGCGCTCATGCGTCCTCTGTGCAAGGCAGCCCAGTGGTGTGGCAGGCTTTTTCTACAGATGAGGATGCTGAGGCCACCCACAGTCCCAGTGGCAGAACGGCAGGGTGGGGCTTGGAACCCTGGCCACCTATGCCTCCTCCCAGGCTGGAGCAGGTGGCCACTGAGGTGCTGGAAATGCCATGAAGGCTCGGTCTGAGGCTGTGAGTGGAAGTCATTAAAACTCCGCAGCCCCCAAGCAGCTGTTGCAGCTGTGGGCCGTGAAGCCCACCAGGTGCCCAGAGCAGGACGGGGGAAGAAGCCACCCCACCCAGCGAGCAGCTCCCTGGGCATCAGCAATGGCCCGGAAGAGCCAGAGTGAGCATCCCCCAGGAGTTCCATCTGATGACACCTGTGGCCTCCCTTGCTTTCCAGAACCATCCCCCATGGTGATCTCTGCTCCCAACCTTCCTGTACTCAAAAGTCCTGCCACCACGCCCAGGTGAAGCTGCAGATGGGCCGGGCCCGCTGGAGGGAAGGGGCCTGCGGACAAGGATAGGTGGTGACCCAGCTCACCCTCCCTGTGGCAGGGGTTAGTGCAGCCAGGGTGCTGAGGGGTCCAGAGCTGAGACTTAGGACCCAAGAGTCCCAAGTGGTAAAACCCTTTAGGGTGCGAATTCCTCCAGAACATACTGCCTGCCCCATGGACACCTGACTGGAGAACACAGGGCTGGGCATTCCCACTTCTGGAGGACTTAAGTACCCCCAGGAATAGCCTTCTCTGGTGGGACTGGTGTGCGCACACCGTCCGGGTCAACCAGAAAAGGGGAGCTATGAAGAGGGCGTCTGCTGTGGCAGGCGGTAAAGTGAGGGTCAAGGTGGCTGAGCCCCTAGGGGTGCTGGCCTGCCGCGGGCACAGGTGGGAAGTGGGGCTGGGGACTGGATGACTTCTTGACTCCCCTGACACAGGTCCTCCCAGGGTGACTTCACTGCTGGCGGGGAGTGCTGGGAATTTCCAGGAGCTGCCGACATGCCCCCCTCTGGAAGGAGCCACCTCCACTACCCTGCCGGTTCCATCTCTCTGGGGCCCATCCTGAGTGCCCCATCACCAGGGCCCAGAGAAGGCTGGCCTCCAGGGTGCCACGCTCCTGTGGGCTGTAGGGCTGGCTTGGCTGCACCACAGACCCCCGCCTTGGTGGCACGGCCTTAGGGGTGGAGTACTGTGTCAGGCATGCCCAGCCTGCCAGGGTGACCTTCCTGAACCTCAGGCCCATGAAACAGGCTGAGGTGCCGGGGAGCCAGCCCCTGCAGGGTGTTCAGGGAGTGTGCCTTGGGGTGGGAGGGCCAGGAGCCCAGGGCTGGCCAGGCAGCCTTGTGTCATGGGAGGCAGCATGTCCTGGAGAGAGCACTGGACAGGCCGTCAGCAGCTCCGGCTCCCGGTCACTCTCCATGTTTGCAGAAGCTCACAGGGACACAGGACATGGGGGACCCCAGGGCTGGAGCTGTTGTTGGTCAGTATCCAGGGAGGGGTGCTAGGCTAAGGGTCCCCATCCTCTCAGAACCTCTCTCGCTGGCTGTGTGACCAGGCAGGCTCCACTTCAGGCTGCAGCTCCTGGACGTGTGTGGGGAGGGGGTGGACACCTTGCCCCCGCCCTGTGCTCCTTTATCTCCTTTACAGCACCTTTAGGAGCGAGGCAAGGTGTGCGCTGTATGACTCCATCTGGGGAAGTCCTCCTGGTGGTCTAGCCCCGCCCAAGGAGCGGCGCTGGGGTGAGACTGGAGCTGTGGCTCACCACATGCTTCATTTCCGAGCCCCCCAGAGAGGTGGGGGAGAGCCAGGATTTGCAGTCAGGTGTGATCGTGAGCCCGGAACGGCCCCCAGCTTGCTGCCTTGCATGGTGGGGGTTCCTGCAGGGAGGGGGAGGGGGAGGGGGGAGTTCCGAGGAGCAGTTGGGGGAGAGGCCAGGCGGCCTGGTCCTGCTCTGGCCTCCGACACCAAATTGCTGCCAGGTTGCTGTGTGGCCTTGGGCAAGATGCTGCCGCTCTCTGAGCCTCCTCTGTAAAACGGAAATGATGAACCCCAAGTGGGGGCTGGCCGTGGGGAGGGCAGGGGTGGGGTTCAGGACCCCAGGCTATTTCAGCTGAGACCCGGGAGCCCCCTGAGCCCTGGGGAGGTGTTCTGCAGGTGCTGGCCCTGTAAACGCTCATCATGGCCAGGCTGACAAGGGCTGGGGTGGGCTGTTTCTGGGGGCAGTGAGCACCCTGCTCCCCCAGGCATCCAGGCTGAGGCAGTTGGCTGGGGGAACCATAGGGGCCCCCTAATTCTGAGGGAGCAGTTCAGGGTGGTGAGCTGCTTAAAAAGGGTGGTGAGTGGTGAGGGAGCTGTGCCCAGGGGGCTGCTGCCCCAGAGGGGATCCCCAGCTTTGATGAAAGCAGGTGGTAGGGCCATAGGCCTGGGGAAGCCTAGGTGGGGTGGCCCCTGGCTGGGGTTCACCCCTTGCTCTGCAGCACTGTGTGACCCAAGCCGACCCCACCCTCTCTTGTCCCTGACTCCCATCTGTTCCTAGAAGGGGGACCCTCTAAGACTCAGGCTTGAGGCTTAGTCCTGGGGCCAGGAGCTCAGCCCCGCCTTGCAGTCTGCAGAGAGGTGGCAGCTCTCTGTCTGCTGCCCACGGGGGCTCGGCCCCCCAGTCCTGCCTCTCAGACCATGTTCATGTTCAGAGTGGCCAGCAAAGCTGAGGCACTGGCCTAGCCATGAAGTGTCCAGACTCCAAGCCTGGCGGGGGGCCAGTGGTGAGCCTGCCAGTCCAGCCATCCATCTGTCCTGAGGTTTCAGGTTGGCATCCTGGTCACCCAGACCAGCAAGGCACCCCCGCGTCTGACAGATCTGAGGCATCAGGGCCAAGCGGGGGCTAGAGTTGCGTTTCTACCTGGGCCTCGGCTCAATGTGCAGCCTCAGGTGCTGTGCATCTCTGAGTGTCACTGTCCCCACCTGTACCATGGGGAGAGACAACGGTCAGGAGTAAGGCTGTAGGGGAGGGTATTGCTGAATCTTGGCTCCAACGGCCTCCTCAAGAGCTTGGCATAGATGTGACTGTGCTGGGAGGTGAGAGGGGGACTGAAGAGAGACCCTGGTGGCTTCTTGGAGGGGAGGCACCAAGCTGGGTCTGGAATCTTGGCTGGCTGCTGGAGAGGGCAGGGTGTGTCCTGATGTGCCCTGCATGCCAGTAAAGGCCTAGAAGTTAGTTCCCGAGGTTGAAGGCTAGTGTCCTGAGGTTTGGGGGTCACAATGGACTGGGTGAGGCTCTGATTTCACAGATTTAGCAGATATGGGGGCTGGATGGATCCTCCAGCTCTCTTATACCCCTTCGGCCATGGGCTCCTGTGCCAGCTGGGGGTGTGGAGGACACCCTGGCTGTGGCTCGCCCACCTCCAGCAGCCTCAGCCCGACTGAGGGACTCACCCCCTTCCCCCGCTGCCGCCGCCTGCTTTCTCCCTGGCTGCCTGGTTTTCCTGCAGGGTGGGGTCCCAGCATGCCAGGTCAGGAATGCCAGCTATGTGGGGAGGGGGGAAGGGCAGCCGCCCGCCGGGGGCGCAAGGGAGCAATGAGCGCCCGCTGTCTTCCTGGGAATACGGCAGCTGCGAGCTGAGCAGAGCAGCGGCCTGGAAACGTAGCAGCAGGCAGGACCCAGGCCGGAGGGAGCAGTCTGCAGGACATGTGGGCACGCCGAGGCTCAGGAGGCCAGCAGAGCTCCAACACAGGACCTCAAACCCAGAAGGACCCCTTTAGGATACAGCTGCAGGTACTTAGACTATTGCCTTAGCCCTTCAGTGCACAGATGGGAAACTGAGGCCCAGGCAGGGCAGGGAGGGGCAGAGGGATGGCCTGATTCCTGAGCTGGGCCCTGCCCTCCCAAGCCGCTTCCTGCCTCCAGGCCTGGGCTCTCTCTGCACCTCTCCTCCTGCCCTCCTCCCATACTGGCCCCTTCTGGGTGTTCTCTCTCAGCCTCAGTTTCCTCATCTGTAAGGTTGGGCTGGCAAGGCCCACCCTGAGGAGCCACTGTGGGGTGTAGTAGAACAGAGCAGGGAGCTGTCCCAGGGCCAGCCGGCAGTGGACACTGCTCAGGAAGTGTGGTCCTTCTGGCCTGTCCCTCCCCACAGGTGCAGGCACTGTCTGGGCAGGTGAGGGGACAGGCCAGATGGGCAGGGGCAGGCTGCAGTCGGACCTGCCCTCCGACACCCTGCCAGGGCCTCACCTGGGTCCAAATTCTTCCCATCCAGGCCAAGAAAAGGAGGGGCCGTTTGCCAAAGGTAGGCTGTGTCCCCTACACTCAGATGAGAAAACCGAGACTCAGGACAGCTTTGGGGCAGGCTGCCTGAGGCCTGGGGACGTGGAAGTGGCCAAGCCCCATGCTCCCCACTGATTTGGGCCTCAAGCCCCAGCAGAGGGAAAAAGATGAGCAGATTTAGGGAAGACGAGAGGAAGGACAGGTGTCCTGGGTGCCACCTGGCCCTTGGCACCGGCTGCACTGAGCTCTGTCCCATTCTGTTCTGATCTATCCTGTTCCGTCCATAGGTGAGGGCTGTGAGCCCCTGTTGGTCCCCAGCTCTGGCACCATGATGTGCCCTCTCCAGCCTTCTCTGAGTCCAGAGTAGTGGCCACTGGGGGTGGGTCAGGCACTGTGGGACAGGGGAAGAGATTAGGCCAATCTGCAGCCTGGGGTGGCTCGGGGGCCTGCAGAGTGACTCCAGACCTGGAAGATATTCTTACTGCATTTGACAGGCAGGGACACTGAGGCCAGCACCAGCCCCTACCCCACATTGCCCCACGGAGCCCTCCTGGGCTACAGAGCCAGAGAAGAGCCTCCTCCAGCCCATCTGTGGCTGGAAAGTTCCCAGCCAGCCCCTGCCCACCTCAGGGAGAGGCTTGCAGGGATTTGGCCCTGGGTGGGCGTGGGGGCCAGGAGCCGCCCTCTGGAGTATTTGCAGAGTTACTTCCTGGACGAATGGACCCAGGCCCGCCTCCCTGGCTGATCACAGATAATTAGAACATTCTTCAAATATTTTGCTGGAGGATGCCCGAGAAGGAAGAATTACAAAGTGCTCCAGGCCAGGAGCGTGGGCTGGAGGAGCTCGGGGCAGCAGGGCCAGGGCTGGGGCCGGGAGGGAGGCTGGGGATCTGGCCCGGGCTCGGCCAGCCTGTCCCCACCTCCGAGAGAGCTGGGGCAGGAAGCGCCCATGCTCCCACAGCTAGGGGGCATGGCTCATATCCAAGGCAAGTATAGGGCCTGGCCAGGTGCTGGGTGATATTGGGGAACCCTGCCCTGGAGAGTCTGCAGCTGGTGGGGGTGGGCAGACCCTGCCGCAAGTGACTTTAGGACAAGCTGGGGGTGGTCAGTCACAGAGTCCTCGGGCTGTCAGAGGGGGCTGGTGGGGGGGAAGGCCACCTGAAGGAGCTGTCTCTGCAGTGCAGAGATCAGTGGGTCTAGGAGAAGGCGTATCAGGAAGGTGAAACAGCAGAGTGAAGGGTCAGGGTTTTGTGGGGTTACAGTGATCAACAGGGCTGTGGCTGGGGTCAGCTTCATGACTGACACCCCAGGGCTGGGGCTGGGAGGTGGCCCAGGCAGGCACTGAGGCTGTGGTCCTAGTTATGTTGGGGTGGGGAGTGGGTCAGGAGTGGGACAGGCTGGTGGGTGGGCATCCCCACGGGGCAGAGCAGGGCATGAGCTTTCCAAGGAGGGCATGCTACCTGGGGAGGGAGGGCGGATGTCCCCAGCGTCCCCCCTCCTGGCTCCTGTGGCTCTGGGGGGAGGGGTTCCGGGAAGTCCTTGGATCCTGTGTCTCCCCTGTGGAGTGCTGCCCTGGTCCTTGCCTCAGAAGCATTCCCAGCATTGTGTGGTTTGCTTGGGGTGGGGGCTGCTCCAACCCAGAAACCTGGGGATAGGGAGTGGGCCGCATTAGAACCGCCTGGGTCCCCGTGTTGGGAGCTGGTGCTCAGTCCAGAGATGGGGGGAGAGCTTGGGCCAGGCTGGGTGGGGGCACTGCTGGTGTTGGGCTGTCTGCCCTCTGGGGCATCTCCATCCTGGGCTGTGGCTTTTGGGTCGGTTGTTGGGGAATTTGTAGGAGAAATGGGATACTGAGGTGGAGGTGCCTGGCTCCTATGGCCTCCTCGGGACACAAAGCCACATCTGTGGCCACAGTTTTAAGGTCCTGTGTCCTTCAAGATGGCTGGAGGCTTCCTCTGGGGAGGCTGTTCTGTCTCTCTGGCTTTGAACTGGAAAGACACAGCTTGTCCCGTCACTGGCAGGGAGTCAATGCTCTATTGAGGGGCATCATAATCCCCATCACCCATCCATGACTTCAGGTGCCAGGCCTTGGCATGCACAGCGGACATGTTCTCAACCATACATAAAGTGGGAAAGAAAGCTGTTTTTTATTGACTTTGACACACAGTCTAAGTGAAAGGGGGCACCTCATGACCACTCCCAGCAGCCCACCCACCTGCCTGGCCGCGGCCCCCAGCCCCACTGAGGAAGGCCCAGCTGCCCCACCTGCCGTCTGCATGAGCAGGGGCTGCCGTCGAGGTCACATCTGGGAAGGGTCTCGCCCCTCGGATGTGTCTGAGCTGTCTCCGTGCTTCTGTTCACTCACTCACTCACCTGCATTCGTTCGCTCATGTGGGGAGTGCTGAGGGTCCTCTGCCGTGCAGGGTGCATGCACCGTGGGAATGACGCAGCTTCCTGAAATCCTGCAGCCAGCAGCGAGGCCTGTTTGTGGGGATCCGTGACTCATGGAGAGGCTCCTCCCAGCTTGGTGCGAGTTGGGCCTTCCTTCTTCAAGAGCGCTCAGGGAAGGCTCGCCCCTCGCACAGCCTGGCGCCAAGTGCAGCCTCCTGCCCGCAGGGACCGCTAGAGAGGATGGCCCTTCAGGTGGACAAGCGGCAGGAGGTTCCAGCCCTGCTCCCTCCCTGTCTCCCTGTGCTACTGGGCAGGTGGCCGAGCCTTCTGGACCTCTGGTCTCCATTCTGAGGGACTAATCACAGTAATTATCACTGCTACTAGGGCATTACTCCCCACCCCACACGCTTTGAAACAACGCTGAGGGGACCCTGGCCCGGCCCAGCGCACAGTAAGTGCTCACCCTGCCTTGAGCCACCGACAGCCCTGACAGCATGAGAGGTTTTGGTTAGACCCCCGCCTGCGGGGACAGGCTTTGGAGGGGGGTCATCCACTGAAGGAGGAAGGGGTGTCCTGTGCAGAGACAGGGAGAGGGCAGGACACTTAATGCTGGGCACGGGTGAGATGCTGCCCCCCGGGCCTGGACTCAGGGTTCCCGACTGTGGGATGACGGATCACCCCGATGCTCCCTGAGGATGTTGGGGGAGGGAAGCTGGTTTGGGCAGGGGTGGGGCCTGGCCTAGACGAGGGTCTTAGCTAGAGTGGCCCGGGCCTAGAGCTCTGACCCCACCTAGCTCTGGCAGGAGGCTGCCTGTCAGGGCCTAGCTCCACTGGTGGGTCCAGCTCCTCTGGGCAGAGGGATGGGGGGTGGTGGACAGCACAGGCTGAGAGCAGGGGCACCCATGCAGGGCTGTGAGCCCCTCCCCACGCCCACAGCCTGCCAGGGTCTCCTGTCCCCACCTTCCTCCCTGCCTGGAAGCTGCTGAGGCAGACTGTCTCCCTCATTCGGGGTCCACAGAGGCTGAATGCCTGGTGGGGACAGGCAGGCTGATGAGAACAGGTTGGTTAGCATCTGCAGGCCAAGTCCAAGCTGGGTGGAGGGGGAGCGGGTGGGCAGAGGGCAGCCCCTCAGAGCACTCGGGCTGCGAATGCCTTTTGACCCTGGACCTCTGAGAACCTGGATCTGGGCTGTGCCCAGCCCTGCTCTGCCTTAGGCGGTGGCCAGCCCAGCCCACAGCAGCCCCCTGAGCACCTGCTGCAGGGGGTGAGCACCTCCAAGCTGGGCATTACTCACCTGCCTGGCTGGGCACGCACAGAGAAGGCACACGGGAATGATTTTCACTGGTGACATTTTATTTCTTAACTGTACTTCCTTTATCTTAATTATTGTAAGGAAGCTTGGAGTTTTAATTCTCGCCTTATGCTGCCAGCCCCATTTTTTATATGGTCACGTATTATAATATTTTATTTTTTTGCAGAGGTATAACTTACATAAAGTAAAGTGCAGAACTCTCAAGTGGACAGCTTGATGCCTGTTGACATACGTGCGTACCCATGTAACCACCACCCGGCTTGGGACGTAGAACATTCCAGCAGCTCTCTCTGCCCCTCCCAGTCAGTGCCTCCTGCCCGAGGGCCACTCTATTCTGATTCCTATCTTGAGATGAGGTTTGCCTGCCCTGGCTCTGCTTCTGAGTGGCGGTGCTGTATGTCCTGCCTGGCCCGTCACTCAGCGTGATTCTGTGACTCACCCATGGTGGTGCGTGTAAGCAGATTGTTTCTTCCCGTGGCTGTGTGGCGTCACCCTGTAGGACGACACCTCACTTGACTGACCCGTTCTCCTGGTGATGGACACTGAGCTGTTGCCCCCAGGGTGTGCCATGGCAGGGCCACTCTGGCAGGTAGAAAGCTCTTCCCATTATCCAGGGGCAGTCCCCTCCCTGCACACAGGACACATCACAGGAAGATGGTGCCTCCCCACCCTCCGCTGGCCTCTGGTCTGAGACTGGAGGGCCTTCCTGGTCCACAGTCCCTGGGGGACGAGGAGGGAGCTTCTTGTCTGCAGGGCTGAAATCCTTCTCTGAGCTCCTTTCAGGGGCCTGGCCCAGGCCAGGGGTAAGGAAGGTTTTGAGACTTGCAACTTGGCCCAGTCCTCCTGGCATCCTGCCTGTGACCTGAAGCCCCTGAGTAGCACAGGAGGACGAGCCTGGAGCAGAATTTTCCACAGAAAAAGTCAGCAACTGAAACCCGAATGTCCCCGCCCGGCTCCTCTGTGCTCACGGGATGCTCGGAGCCTCCCTGGGCAGCCTCTCCCGGGGCACCTGGGCAGGCAGCTGGAGCTTTGCTGCTTTGGGGTGAAAGCCGGGCTCACCCTGCAGGAAAGCCTGCGGAGAGGGCCCAAGGCATGCCCGCACCCCCAGCTGCCGGTGATCCCCAAATGTGGCTCCTGCCCACCCCCCTCTCGCCGCCTCCAAAGTGGCGGTTACTGAGTTACAATGTATTTTTACCCCATTTCCTACTGACAGTTTTCTGGTGAGGACCAGTCCCAGTCACCCATATCTGCAGCCCCCTCCTCGCTGTGCAAGTGACAGCGTGGGCAAGGCGTGGGGCGTGGCAGGGCAGGGAGGGTGGCGCCGGACTGTAGGGTGCATGTGGAGGGCTGGGGAGGGCACCCAGACCTCGAACGCCAGCGACAGAAGCTGTCTGCCAGCCCGGAATGAATTAATGAATCATCTGGAGGATTTTAAGCCAGAGAAGGACTTAAGCTGTTTGAGAACGAGAAACGGGCCTCGTCCCACGCGGGGCTGTCTTCCAGCACTTGCCACACGAGGTTCTCTGATCCACGGTGCTGCTGCACCTGAGTTCTGGGTGGAAGCGGAGACCTGGCTCCGAGCGTGGCTGTGTGGCCTCGGGCAGGTCCCCTAGCCTCTCTGAGCTCCAGTCTCCACACCTGTAGAGTGGGGACGGCACAGCTTACCTTACAAGGTGAGGATGAAGTGGGACACAGCGGGGTCCACCTTGCCCAAGGCTGGCCCTCAGAGTGGGAGTGCTTAGTATCGTTAGTGGAAAACCCCACATACTCAGGGAGACAATTTTGAAATTATTTCTGAATTATCAACCATTTCTGGTTGTTTATGCTCCTGGCACAAAATACAGTGTGACTCTGTTCCCTGACAACTTTACTTCACCTGGCATGCCGGGGGACAGCTGGGGGACGGCCGGGGGCCCAGTTCCCCAACCCCATCAGCCCCGCCCGCCTCTGGTACGTGCCCAGGAGGGTACAAGTGGGGCACCGGCTGGGCAAGGCCCCTCGCGTCCCCTTCCACTGCATCAGCTGTAGAAGTCTGTGTGTAAATACAATTCCTTTACGTTGTGGTTAAAATACACATAAAATGCAATTTGCCACTTTAACCACTTTAAAGTGCACAGCTCAGTGGCATTCAGCACTTCCACAGTGCCATGCGACCACCCCCTCTAGTTCCTTAACTTGCTCATCACCCCAGGTGGAAACTCCACACCCATTAGCGGTCACTCCCCGTTCCCTCCCCCCCCGGCCCCTGGCCACCACTCTGCCGCTGTCTGTCGCTGTGGATTGCCTGTCTTGGACACTTCGCATGAGTGCAATCACACAGTGGCTGCTCTTCTGTGTCTGGCTTCTCGCACTCAGCGTCATGTCGTGAGGCTCTTCCACACTGTAGCATAAATCAGGGCTTCATTCCCTTTTGTGGCCAAATAATATTCCAGTGTAGAGAAGACCACGTTGTGTGTGTCCATCTGTCGTAGGTGGGCACTGGGCTGTTTGCAGCCTTTGGCTGTTGTGGATAGTGCTGCTATGAACATTTCTGTACAGGTTTTTGTTTAAACACCTGTCTTCACTTCTTTTGGATGTATACCAAGGAGAGGATTTGCTGGGTGACTGTATGTTTCATTTGTTGAGGAACCACTGAGCTGTCGCCCACCAGCAATGCACGAGGGTTCCAATTTCTCCTCATCCTCGACATCACGTATTATTTTCTGGGTCTTTTTTTTATCGTAGCCACCCTTGTGCATGTGAGGTGGTATCTCACCGTGGTTTTGATGTGCATTCCCCCACTGATGAGTGAGGTTGAGCATCTTTTCATGTGCTTGTTGGCCATTTGGGTGTCTTCTTCAGAAAAGCGTCTATTCAAGTCCTTTGCTCATTTTTAACTTGGGTGGTTTGTCTTCTTGCTGTTGAGTTATAGACATTCTTTCAGATGTAATTCTTGAGGATTGACTCGTTCGTTTATTCATTCACCGATTCCACAACCACTCGGAGACCACCGCACCAGGCAGCCCCGTCCTGGAGGCGTCCACTGTCTGGTGGGAAAGCCAGGCATGAAGACCGTGACCGTGAGTGTGGGGATGAGTGCCCACTGCGCTCCTCCTCGGTGCCAGGGGTCGAGGGGGTTGGGCACAGTGGGCATTCGCCTGGGCCTGGAAGGGGAAGTAGAGTTTGCCAGACAGAAAAAGGGACAGGGAGCAGCATCCCAGACAGACGGACCTGCAGACGCAAGCCAAGGTGGGAGGGGTGGGGATGGAGGGAGCAGGGGCGGGGTCATCAGAGGCCAGACCCCGGAGCCCCCTAATTTTAGGAAAAGGAGCTTGGATAGTTTCATGGGCAGTGGAAGCTTTGGGTGGGCTTTGAGTGGGAGAGTGACACTGTCAGATCTGGGTTCTGGTGGGTCAGAAGAGGTGGGAGGCCAGGGCTGTGGCCACAGCAATGACTTATTGCTGGCCTCTGGGTCCATCCTAAGTCCCCATAGGGTCCCCTCAGCCAGGCCCTGTTTGTCTGAGCTTCTGCTCCCAGCAGGGCTTGTAAGAAGCCCCACAGGCAGTGGGGGCTTCGCGGCCCTGAGCCTGCTGAAGAATTTGGGAATGGGAAGCATCCTTTGGGTGCAGGACCCAAGGCAGGCTCCAACCCCCGGAGGCTGGTGCGCGGCACGGTTCCCATCCATCTCATTTCCCCAGCTCGGTTTTCCGAGGATCTACAATTACTTGGGCTGAATTCCCCAGATTCCAGCCCGCTCCCAGCCCCACCCGTCCAGATGCTCTTCCTCAACGCCAGTCTGGGGCGTTTCTGCCCATTGTACCCGTGGGAGACCCAGGGGGGTCTTGGCCAGATTAGCGGGCGGGGCGGGCGGGCCACGGGGATTGAGTGTCGGCCTGGGTGTCCCAGCTGCGGCACGTGCTGTGGGCTCAGGCCACATGGGGACTTTCCAGCTGGCTTTCGGTGCTCTGCCATTCTGGAAAAACACTGACTTGTCTCTCTCAAGCAAGGGGCCGGCAGGCAGTGGGTGGAAGGAGGGTCCCCACCGCACTGGGGGCCCAGGGCCATGGGCATCAGTTTTGGGGGGCCCCAGTGGTCCCCCCACTCCCCCATTTTGCCACTGACTTAGCAGGCCGGGTCTGTTGTTTTGATGCCAGAAGCTGTTTTGAAACCCACTTGTTGCCCTAGGCCCGCCTGAGACTGGCCCCCCGTCCTTCCAGCTTGATGCCCCTTCTCTGCGTGCTTAAAAGCAAACAATTGGTGCAGCCGCTGTGGAAAGCAGTTTGGCAATTCCTTGAAAGGTTAAATAATTACCATATGACCCAGCAATTCCACTCTTACGTATATGCCCCAATGACTGGAGTCAGGTGTTTAAACAGAAACTTGTACACACACGTTCATAGCAGCACCACTCACAATAGCCAAAAGGTGGAAACAAACCAAATGGGCATCAGGGATGAATGGAAAAGCCAAATGTCTCTCCACACAATGGAACATTACTCAGCCATAAAAGGAATGAGGCGCCGATGCGTGCTGCCACCTGGCTGAGCCTGGAGAGCAGGATGCTGAGTGAAAGAAGCTGCACACAGAAGGTCACCCGTGGTACGGTTCCATGTGCGTGAAATGTCCAGAATAGACGCGTGCATAGGAACAGAAAGCAGACAAGTGGCCGCCTGGGGGTGGGAGGACAAGAGAAGGGAGTGACTGCTAATGGGGGCCGAGTTTCCTCTCGGGCTCGTGAAAATATCTTGGAACTTGACGAGGTGGTGGTTCTACAACACTGAACGTACTAAATGCCGCAGAACTGTACACATTAAAATGGTGAATTTTATGTTACAAGAATTTCACCTCATTAAACAAACAATCCTGCTGATAACACCTCAAGTTCAGAGTGAGTCTGGCAAGTGGCTTCCTGTGTGGGGTTCAATTCCTGGGAGTTGCCAGGAGATGCCTTACGAAGGCACCCTCAGGGGACTGCTGTGAGGCTACAATGTTGCCATGAAGCACCCTGCCGTGCCCAGCACACAGCAGGTGCTCAATTCGCAACAATCCCCTTTTCTCCTCTGAGTGCACCCAGTCCTTCAGCCCTTGCTGGGCAGCCTTTCTCCCTGTGGTCGTCAGAGTCTGCGTGGCAGTGGGGGCAGGTGGAAACGGAAGCTCAGAGCGGTGGCATGCCTTCCCAAGGTCACACGCACCTTGGCGTGGCGTCAGTACCCGGTGTGCTTGGCTCCTGGTTTGCTGGCCCACCCAGCAGCCTGCCTTGGCCAGGGTGGGGTGGGAGCTGGGGACCTGCAAGTGATGGGTTTGCTGCTCAGAGACAGCTGGGGACAGTCCCAAGCTGATGGCTTTCAAAGCCGGAGTGTGACTTTCTGTGACCTGAGGCGTGAGGAACCATGGTTCACACATTCCGTGGCACTCGTGATTCCGTGGTTCTGCAGTTCCGAGGCTGAGAGGGCCTGGTTGCGTGTGTCTTTTCAAGCTGGGAGCACGTGTGTGAGTTGACGGCAAATGACCCTCCAGGGCAGGGGTCTGCCTGTTCTCTGGGGAGCAGAGCTTAGCATGTGGCAGGGGCTTGGTGACCACACGCTGACTGACAGCGGGGGTTGGGGGGATGGGGAAGGCCCCGCCTGCCGCCCTCACCGCCTGTCTGCTCTCCCTGCCTCCGCAGAGCACTGTCGTCCGTGGTGGCCCTGGGAGCCAACATCATCTGCAACAAGATTCCTGGCTTGGCCCCGCGGCAGCGCGCCATCTGCCAGAGCCGCCCCGATGCCATCATTGTGATCGGGGAGGGGGCGCAGATGGGCATCAACGAGTGCCAGTACCAGTTCCGCTTCGGCCGCTGGAACTGCTCCGCCCTCGGTGAGAGGACCGTCTTCGGGCAAGAGCTCCGAGTAGGTAAGGGCGCCTCTGGGCTCCAGGGGCCTGGCCACGGGGCCCAGGGCAGGGACTAGGTCACTCACTGCTCTCAAAAGGCAAGGCCAGGCCAGGCTGCCCACAAGTGCTGTTCTGCACGTGCCGCCCGCTGGCCGATTTCTGTGCTGTCAGCAGCCTTTTCCCGAACCCTTGCCCACGCCTGGCCCGGGTGGGGGCCGGAACCCCAGGAGGAACGAGACCTGGCCTGGCCTCTGGGACACTATGCGTCTGGGGTGGGGGAAGCCTTGATGGGAACCAGGCTGTGTGTGTGGACAAGGGCCCTCGCTCTAGGCAGTGGGGTGGGGGGACGTCGTTCTGACTAGGACACGAGCCTGACAGGCTGGTGGTGTGGCAGGACGGTGCAGTGTTCAGGGTGGGTGCAGGTGCTGCTTAGCACTTAGCAGCTGTGTAGACCTAGACACGTGGCTTCATCTCCGTGCCTCCAAGGAGTATTTACTGTGTGACGTTGTAGGGTGCTGGATGAGAACAGTGCCTGGCCCCTATGGAGCGCTATATAAATGTTGTCGTGATTTCGTGAGTGGAAAGGATTCCAGGGCCTCAGTTTCCTCATTTGTAATGTGATCTCTGGGCCGGCATGCCCTCGTCTGGGTCCCCAGTGCCTCTCCCAGTGCTTGCATGCAATATGTGCTCAATGAACTGCTGTTGAATGCATGAAAGTTGGAATAGTGGGGCCACCTGCCCTCCAGGTCACTGTGAGGGTCAGATGGGGGAATGAAAACTTGAGGCACAGTGCCAGGCTTGCAGGGGTGCCCGGCCTGTGGACACAGCATGTCCTTCCCATCCCGAGGGCCAAGGAGCCTGGGGCCACTGAGCAGAGCCTCAGCTGCTGGGACCCAGGCCAGAGCATGGCTCTGCAGGGCTTGGAACACTGGCGTGGGGCTGGGGGTGGCACAGGGGAAAGCCCCTGGGGGCCCTTTTGTGGTGAGCTGTCCGTGGGTGGCACCTGGCACGGCCAGGAGGGTGGCACCGCCCCCTCCCTGGGGCCCCACCACCCAAGTGCAGCTCCCTCTTCCAGGTGCCAGCTGGGGAGGGTGGGGCTGCTGCCTGCATGCACCTCAGTGGGAGGGTGTCAGCACAGGTGCTGCTTCCTGCCAGGTGCCCACCTGCCTGCCTGGCCCCTCAGCCCTGACACCCTGGGCTCTGAGGCAGCCGTGGGCATCCCCACTTCACAGCTGAGGAAACTGAGGCCCCCGGGGAGTTTGAGGTTTGCATTTGGTGGAGCTGAGTGCAGATCCAGGGGTCCGCTGCTCCTTCTGGGGACCCTTGCTGCCTCTCTGTGCAAAGAGAGGGCGTGGGAATTGTCCTGTGCCTCGGCAGAGGATGAGAACTTGGACTTTACTTGGGACTATGAGACACAGGAGAGAGGGACACAGTGGCTGCCCTGAGCCTCTCCTCGGTGTCAGGGCCCAGGCGGAGGTTTCACCTACAGCACCCCAGTGAACACATGACTCCTGTCGACTGTCCGAAGCCCAGAGGTGTGATGCTGGCCCCGCCAGCTGCTCGCCCCTCCTGGTGGACGCTGTTGGTGCCCACCCAGATCACTGTCACTGAGCACCACACTGGTCCCCGGAGCCGTGAGGATCGCTGTCCGCAGCTCGCCACTGGTCCTTGTTGGGGAGCAGCCCTGGGCCTAGCAAGAGTGGGATGGTCCGCAGCTCTGCCCGTGAGGAGGGACTGATGCAGGGGTACAGGAGGCCACCCCTTGCCTCCAGATGGGGCCGCTCTGCGGGCTCCCTTGGGGGTCGGGCTCAGGCCAGCAGAGCTAGCGTCCTGCTTCCCTGGCTCCTCTCAGACTCTGCTTCTAGGGAGCCCCCCTGTGAATGCCCCTCTCGTGGTCACGGGAATCTCAGAGGCACACTTCTTGGCAGAGCTGTTCATGCCACTGTCCCCACCTCACCCTCTCTCACTCCCATCGCTTCTTGTCCAGGCCACCAGTGTGCTGACTGTCCCCCCTCTTTCTTGGCCTCTGGGCCCCTGCTAGCCTGCCGGGGCTTCCTCCTGTCTCTCGAGCTCCTCCTTCTCAGCCCTGCCTGGGCCAGGAAGTGTCCGTCCCTGAGGACCCCCTGGGACACTCTCTGCCATTCTGCCCTCACAGCCGGGGCTTGTTCCTGCCCCACGCTTCAGTCCCCACTGGCCCACGGGAACTCTGTCTCGGCACACTCAGCTGCTTGCTGCTTAAGTCTCTTGTCCCCAGCACCCCAACCCCAGCCCCAAACTGAACATCCAGTCGTCTCAGCAGAAACCTGGTGTCGTTTCTCCATCCACCCTGCAGCTCTCACCGCCTCCTCCCCTCACCAGCCCCAGGTCCTGGGTTAAACAGAATCCAGCCACGTCACGCCCTTCCTCCAAAACCTGCAGTAGCTCCCTATTGCCCAAGGAGAAAGTTAACTCTTAAGCCTGGAGTCTGAGTAGCCTCCTCCCGTACCTCACCCTTATTTCGCTGCATCCCTTCTGGAAACCAGAGCTCCAGCCATACCTGGCTTCTCTCTCTCCTCCAAGTACACCAGGCCCCTTCTCACCTCCAGGCCTTTGCTCCGGCTGTTTTGGCCTGGGAGTACCTCCCGCCCCTGCCCCAACACACACTGCTATTCACATCTGATTTCCCCACTGCGGAACGCCTTTTCACCCCTTCCCCGGCTCTGCCTTGTCCACAGCAGGCTGCGGCCACATCCGGACACTCCATCCCCATGACAGCTCTCAGGCCTGCCTCCTGGCTCTCCCTGCACCCTGCCTCTGGGTGGGTGGGCTTTTTGAAGCCCAGGCTTGCGGTCTCGCTGCCCTGCTTGCAGCCCTCGTGTGGCTCCCCGCTGCCCTCTGATGAAGGCCCAGCTCTCACCCTGGAGGGCTCTGGCTGCAGGCCGAGCTGGGCTGCATTTGACAGGCAGCAGGAATCCTTCTGGGTGTGCTGATGGTGGTCTGGGAAGGCACTTTGCTCCTCCCAGGGCTCAGCTGCCGGGAGTCACGAGCAGGAAGTTGTGTGAGCAGCAAGGCCGGCCCATGTTAGAGGCGTGCTGGGTGCCCCGGGCATGGGCCAGGGGCCGGGCCATGAGCTGGCAGGCAGCCGGGGGCATTGGTGGGAGCAGCCACTCAAGCGGTGCCCATTAATGATTGGCCCTGAGAGGTGGAATGGCCTGGGTGGGTGGGACAGCCCTCTTCAGGCCTTGCCAGTGACCTTGGGCCATGCCTAAATCCTGAGTACTGAAAGGAAACCCCATAAAAAGACAAACCAACCCTCTGTACAAAGGTGCAATCCTTTTCCCAGCACCTGGTGCGGCTGCTTGTATGCCTCCGGGGATGGGGCGCTCACTACCTCCATTAGGCAGAGCTTTCTTAAGGTGACCTTGTGCTGGCTCTGCCCCAGGGCCCTCTGGGTGCTTGTAGCTCTGCTCCCTTCAGAGGGCCTAGGCCCATGCCAGGCCTTCCTCCACTGACGTGGGTTCCCTGGTGGCCTCCACCCTCCAGCCACCTAAGCCCATCCCAGGCCTATTTCCACGTGTGTTGAGGGAGGCTTGTGGCCCAGTCCCCTGCTAACTCATCTCTTCTGTTGACCATAAATGATCATGGGGGTGAATGCATTGTCCCCATCTCAGTGGTCTTCTACCATGGGGCAGTCGAGAGAGACGGAGGGGAGGCAGGAGATTGGGGGGAACCTTGTATTCTGGGGAAGTCTGTTAGAAACTTGGAACCCCTGGGCTCCCGAGCAAGGCAGGAAATTTCTAACACGCACCACAATCAAGTCAGAATTGTCAGCAAGGGCTTCCTTGAGGAAGCAGCCAGAGGGAGGACCACAGTGACCCAGGCCAGCCTGGAGGTGAGCACAGGGAAGGGGGCTCCAGGTGGAGGGAACAATATGTGCGAAGGCCCAGAGGCCAGAAGCCGATGGCGCTGTCTAGGAATTGCAGGAGCGTTGAGTTGAAGGCACACAGGAGGTGGGGAGACCTGAGGCTGGAAGGGGGGGCGGGGCTGGAGGCATGGAAGATTCTGAACAGGGGGGGCCTTCCCTCTGCATGGCTGCACCCTCCAGCCCCACCCCCAGCTGCCAGGGGACACTGAGTGCCTCCCATCATGTGCCAGCCTCAGACATGACCAGGCATAGGGGCTGCCCCTAATCCTGGCTCATGTGAGTGGCTGGGGTGATGGCCCGTGCAGCTGTTGCTGGCTCCTGTTTGCTTTGTGGGTGAGCTTTGCGTGGGACAGAGCCCACCAGCCATGCACAGCAGGGAGTCAGCAAAGGCCATCGGATGCTGAACCATCTGAGGCAGCAGAGTGACTCATCTCAGGGTGTCTCAGAGGCGAGAGGCCTTGGGGAGAGAGGGCAACTCCTGGGTTGTGTACACCTACTGTCCTGCCAGGGCTTTGCAGACCAGGCCCTAGGGAGGGACGGCGTTATCCCCAGCAAGGACGAGGGCTGGAGGGCTGCACTGTCCATGCTGGTGGCCACAGGACATCGCTGGCAGGGGGAGCATTTGAAGTACGGTGCGTGCACACTGAGATGTGCCGTGAGTGTAAGATACTCCACAGATTTTGAAGACTCATACCAAAAAAGCAAGTAAAATATCTCTTTAGTATCTGATCACATATTCAAATAATATTTTAGGTATATTGGTTAAATAAAATATCACCAAAATTAAGTGCTCTTGGTTATATTCACTTTTCTCAATGTGACCACTAGAAAATTTCAGATGACATCTGTAGTTCCCCTGAGACTTCTGCTGGGTGGCACTGTTCTAAGAGGGGACTGAAGGCTGTGGCCCCAAGTCACCTGGCCAGGGGACATTTGAACCTGGCTCTGATGGTCCGCTCTCAGGATGCTGTCCTCCATGGCAAGATGGGGCAGTCTGAGGACAGTCACTGACCAGCGGCTTCCTGGGGACAGTCAGGGCAGGGTGGGAGGCCGGCTCCCTTCATCAGCCCTGCTGTCGTTCACCCTGCAAGCACTGAGCACCTGCTGTATGCCAGGCCAGGGCTTGTGCCCAGGACACGCTGGGTGAGCAGGGGCTGATAGGCTGGGCTGGGAGGTAGTGCTTGCTGGGTCCTGGCCCTATGCTGGCCACGCTCTGGTGGTCTGCAGGCTCCAGATCTGAGGACTGTGCATCTTCCTCCTGTCAACCCCAGTTAACCCCTGC
>NW_007736458.1:24595-31626 GCF_000696425.1 Galeopterus variegatus
CTGCAGGCTCCAGATCTGAGGACTGTGCATCTTCCTCCTGTCAACCCCAGTTAACCCCTGCGCCTACCAGGGGGCCCAGCCAGAGGTGGCAGAGCAGACATTTCCAGGACTTGAGATCCAGGCCACAGGACTCTAAAAGCAATTGCAGTCTTGAAAGTCAGAGCCAGACAGACTGTCCTGGAGGTGAAGCTGCCCAAGCCCACTCTTGGTTTCGGATGTGATGAGGCCCTGGGGCTGCCAGGCCTGGGCTCTGCCCTCTTCCAGGAAGGCAAGCTGGAACCTGGGAAGGCAGCTCCCAGGGTGACCAGGGAGTGGCTGGGCTGCGCACCTTTCTGTGGGTGGCACAGAAGCCTGAAGGCCGGTGGGCCTTGACCAGCTGGGTGCCGAGGGCCAGGCATGTAGCCTGTCCTCCCATCCCAGATCCTTCCACCAGGCTCCTCTCAGGCCACCTGAAACTTGGCCAACATGGATGTTTTCCACCCTCCCTGGCAGGGCCATGGCAGACAGGACAGGAGTAGAGTGGGGTTGGGATCTGCGAGGGGAAAGGGCACTGCCAAGGACACACACCCCACTGGGCCAGCTGCCTGGGTCCCACCATGTGAACTTAGGGCCTCCTGTGAACCACCTGTCCTAGGAATGGCTGAGACTAGGCTGGGACTCTGCCAGGATTCAGGGTCTCTCCTCAGAATGGGGGCAGGAAGGCCCTCCCCTTGGTCAGCACAGAGCTGCCCACACTGGGGTTCTGTGGGCAGGGGTCCAGGGCTCTGGGCTCGGCCTATTGAGGCAGGACAGACACAGGGAGAGTGCAGAGCAAGGCCTGGGCCAGCCCTCAGCTTCTCTGAGTCCAGCTGCCACCACTGTTGTCGGGAGGGTCGTTGCTCTCATATCCGCAGCTGGCCCATCACAGATGTTGTGTGCTTCAGCTTCTGTTGTTCATACAGCCCAGATGGGAAGACTGAGGATCAGGAGGAGGCTGAGCGACTTAGCCACAGCCATACGGCCCACAAGAGCAGGC
Source organism: Galeopterus variegatus (assembly GCF_000696425.1). Taxonomy (NCBI): domain Eukaryota; kingdom Metazoa; phylum Chordata; class Mammalia; order Dermoptera; family Cynocephalidae; genus Galeopterus; species Galeopterus variegatus. The sequence continues at coordinate 25,611 of NW_007736458.1, forward strand.
AGACTGGGCTGCCAGCCCCAGAGCCACGTGCTTGACCACTGCACAGCGGGGCCAGGCGCTGGAGGCACTGGAGGTGCTAGGGAGGTGCTGGAGGTGCTGGGGAGGTGCTGGGGAGGTGCTGGAGGTGCTGGAGGCACTGGAGGTGCTGGGGAGGTGCTGGAGATGATGGAGGCACTGGAGGTGCTGGGGAGGTGCTGGAGAGGTGCTGGAGGTGCTGGGGAGGTGCTGGAGGAGCTGGGGAGGTGCTGGGGAGGCACTGGAGGTGCTGGGGAGACACTGGGGGTGCTGGAGGCGCTGGAGGCACTGGAGGCACTGGAGGTGCTGGGGAGACACTGGGGGTGCTGGAGGCGCTGGAGGCACTGGAGGCACTGGAGGTGCTGGGGAGGTGCTGGGGAGGTGCTGGAGGTGCTGGAGGTGCTGGGGAGGTGCTGGAGGCACTGGGGAGGTGTGGGAGGCTCTGGGGAGGCGCTGGGGAGCCAGGGGCTCTTTGCCACTCCAACAGGGGCGGTCACAGACTCTGCTGCCAGCCCGGATGAGGGAGGGGCGCTCACTGTGGTGGGCTGTGGAGGCTGAGCCTGCCATGGAGAGGCTGCTGGCTGCTGTGGGAGAGAGCTGCGGGACAGGGGCAGGGGCTCAGGGGAGGCTGGCTTTGCCCACTCTGGGCCTGGTGTCCCCTTGCCCGGGTGGAGCAAGACCCCCCTGGGGGCTACTGAGTAGAGTAAGGGCCTCTACAGGGTCGGAACAAAGACTGCCAGCGGGCGTGCCGGCATGTTCGGACCTGGCGTGACTTTTCCCAGTGCTGTTTATGACAGCAGCAGGGAAGAGCTTAGAGTGGAGACACTGACTCAGCCTGAGCTGGGTGGGGGCCCGGCGGGACTGGAGACAGACAGGACAGAGGGACAGAGGAAGAAGGACAGACAGAGACACAAGGAAAGACGTACAGAAAGAGGGAAATACACACACATACACATGCACACATACATATACATACATACACACACATAGTCATATACACAAATACACTGCACACACATATACATACACATACACATAGACACATATGCAAACACACATACATATACACTGATACATACACACATGCACACACATGCACACACATGTGCACACAGTCATGCATGCACACATATACATGCTCACACACATACACACATGTACATACATACTCATACATACACACATGCACACACAGTCATGCATGCAACACATACATGCTCACATATACACATGTACATACATACTCATACATATACATATGCACACACAGTCATGCATGCACACATATACATGCTCACACACATACACACATGTACATGCATACTCATACATACACACATGCACACACATGCACACACAGTCATGCATGCAACATATACATGCTCACACACATACACACATGTACATGCATACTCATACATACACACATGCACACAGTCATGCATGCACACATATACATGCTCACACACATGTACATACACACATGCACACACAGAGTCATGCATGCACACATATACATGCTCACACACACATACACATGCACACATATACTCATACATACACACATGCACACACAGTCATGCATGCAACACATACATGCTCACATATACACATGTACATACATACTCATACATACACACATGCACACACAGTCATGCATGCAACATATACATGCTCACATATACACATGTACATACATACTCATACATACACACATGCACACACAGTCATGCATGCAACATATACATGCTCACATATACACATGTACATACATACTCATACATACACACATGCACACACAGTCATGCATGCAACATATACATGCTCACATATACACATGTACATACATACTCATACATACACACATGCACACACAGTCATGCATGCAACATATACATGCTCACATATACACATGTACATACATACTCATACATACACACATGCACACACATGCACACACAGTCATGCATGCAACATATACATGCTCACATATACACATGTACATACATACTCATACATACACACATGCACACACATGCACACACAGTCATGCATGCAACATATACATGCTCACATATACACATGTACATACATACTCATACATACACACATGCACACACATGCACACACAGTCATGCATGCAACATATACATGCTCACATATACACATGTACATACATACTCATACATACACACATGCACACACATGCACACACAGTCATGCATGCAACATATACATGCTCACATATACACATGTACATACATACTCATACATACACACATGCACACACATGCACACACAGTCATGCATGCAACATATACATGCTCACATATACACATGTACATACATACTCATACATACACACATGCACACACATGCACACACAGTCATGCATGCAACATATACATGCTCACATATACACATGTACATACATACTCATACATACACACATGCACACACATGCACACACAGTCATGCATGCAACATATACATGCTCACATATACACATGTACATACATACTCATACATACACACATGCACACACATGCACACACAGTCATGCATGCAACATATACATGCTCACATATACACATGTACATACATACTCATACATACACACATGCACACACATGCACACACAGTCATGCATGCAACATATACATGCTCACATATACACATGTACATACATACTCATACATACACACATGCACACACATGCACACACAGTCATGCATGCAACATATACATGCTCACATATACACATGTACATACATACTCATACATACACACATGCACACACATGCACACACAGTCATGCATGCAACATATACATGCTCACATATACACATGTACATACATACTCATACATACACACATGCACACACATGCACACACAGTCATGCATGCAACATATACATGCTCACATATACACATGTACATACATACTCATACATACACACATGCACACACATGCACACACAGTCATGCATGCAACATATACATGCTCACATATACACATGTACATACATACTCATACATACACACATGCACACACATGCACACACAGTCATGCATGCAACATATACATGCTCACATATACACATGTACATACATACTCATACATACACACATGCACACACATGCACACACAGTCATGCATGCAACATATACATGCTCACATATACACATGTACATACATACTCATACATACACACATGCACACACATGCACACACAGTCATGCATGCAACATATACATGCTCACATATACACATGTACATACATACTCATACATACACACATGCACACACATGCACACACAGTCATGCATGCAACATATACATGCTCACATATACACATGTACATACATACTCATCAGTGGAATCCCACGATAGGTGGCCTTTTGTGTCTGGCTTCTTTCACTTAGCGTTGTGTTCTCAGTGTCCGTGTGGTAGCATTTACTAATACTTTTTTTCTTTTTGAGGCTGAATAATATTCTATCGTATGGATAGGCCACACTTTCTTTGAGTTGTTCCCTCTTTGGGCTGTTATGAATNATACATACACATAGACACATATGCAAACACACATACATATATACACTGATACATACACACATACACACATGCACACACATGTACACAGTCATGCATGCACACATATACATGCTCACACACATACACACATGTACATACATACTCATACATACACACATGCACACACACAGAGTCATGCATGCACACATATACATGCTCACACACACATACACATGCACACATACATAAACATACATACACACACATAGTCATATACACACATACACTGCACACACGTATACATATACATACACATAGACACATATGCAAACACACATACATATATACACTGATACATACACACACATACACACATGCACACACATGCACACACAGTCATGCATGCAACATATACATGCTCACATATACACATGTACATACATACTCATACATACACACATGCACACACATGCACACACAGTCATGCATGCACACATATACATGCTCACACACATACACACATGTACATACATACTCATACATACACACATGTACACAGTCATGCATGCACACATATACATGCTCACACACATATACACATGTATATACATACTCATACATACACACATGTACACACACAAACACACACACACACTGGCCACCCAGGCCCAGGGTGGATGGCACGGGTGAAAGCAGCCAGTGGTTCCTGTGTCCCCCCATCCTGAGCCCTCCACTGCATGGACTCACTCACATAGGGCCCTGCAAGGTACGTGCTGTTGTCACCTCCATTTGACAGGTGCAGAAACTGGTGTGGCAGGGGGAGGCAGCCTGCCCAGCCATCACTGGGCAGAGCCCAGATCAGACCCAGGTGGTCCAGGTCAGATTTGCAGGGGGGCCTGGTGACCTGGGGCTTGGGGCTTCTTGCCCTGGGTCCCCTGGCTGGCCTTCCTAGCTCCTATGCCCAGCAGCCACCTCAGAGCCCTGTCTAGACCAAGGACCCCTAAGACCTGGACATGGGCACTGTACCAGCTTGGCTGGGCACAGCAGGCACTGCCAGCTTGGCCCAGGAATGTCCCCTCACCTCCCTGGGTCTCAGCCTCTCACTCGTAAATGGGGTACATTGGGGGCAGTACCCCCACCCAACTCTAGGCTTGTGAGGTGTCCTACTGCCCAGGCCTCAGGCCTGGAGGTGACTCAGGGACCCTCACCCCTCCCACATCCCCACCACACTTCAGCCCCAGAAGCTCTGTTCTGACCTGTTCTTCAGGAAGATCCATCTGACCGAAGCTACCCCGCTAAAAAATTTTAAAGAAAACCCACCACACTGGGCCTTGCCTCATGGTACACAGGGAAACTGAGGCCCAGGCAGTGAAGGAGGTGGCCAGGGTCACTCAGCATGAGCCCCAGCTCCATCTGGGCTTGGCCTTGGTGGTGAGGAGCCGGGTGAGGCTGGGAGGTCCCCTCGGTGCCTGGCTGGATTGCATACCTGACCGTCCCCTCCCTCTGCTGTCATCAGGCACCTTTAACCACCTGCAGCCAAGACAATTCCCTCGGTTTCTCCCACACTCGATCCTCACCCCTCCTTCTTGGTGACAGCCCCACACCTGGAGCCCTTCTGGACTTCTCTGTCCCTAAGCTCCCTCACCCAGTCTGCCTGCTAATCCCATTGGCTGCACCCTCAGACTACGTCCCAAACCTGGCCACTTTTCCCCTCCTCCACCGGGCAGGCCACCAGCATTTCTTACCTGGGCCCCTGTGGCAGCCTTCCGGTGGGTCTGCTTGCTTCCCCCACACCCCTACAGCCACCAGAGGGTCCTTTTGAATGTAAGTTAGAGCAACACCCTCCAGGGGCTCCCCATCTTAGAACAGAGTCCAAGATCTTCCCCATGGGCTCCCAGGGTGGCACCGTGTGACCCCCGAGGACTATTACCCACGTCATTGCCACTGCTCTCTGCTGGGACAAACCACACGTGCTCAGCTCATTCCCACCTCAGGGCCTCAGCACTGCTGTTCCCTCTGCCTGGAAACTGTTCCCTGCACCTTTGCATCCCTCTCTCACCATCTAGGACCTGCCTTTAGCATCCCTTCCTGAGAAGAGCCCTTCCTGGCCACCGTCCACGCTGTGGCTCCAGCCACGCTGTCCTGCTGGGCCCTCCGTGGTTCTGACCACTGCCCTCTGCCTCCACTGCCTGTGACCCCTCCCAGCCTGTCTGCCCCTGGCTGCAGGTGGCCGTCCTGCTGTGCACTTGGCCTTGGGCAAGGGCTTGATGGGTGGGTGGGGGCTCATGGCCTCACCCCGGGACTCAGGGTTTGGCCAGGAGAGAGGGTGTGCTCGGTGCTGGGGACACCGGATGGTAACGAAGAGCATAGCGGGGGTCCCAGGGCAGTGAGGGGGAGGCAGGACTGGGTGGACTTCCCTGTCGCGGTGGGCGGGAAGTGGGCTGAGCATGGGCTGAGTGTCGGCTC
>NW_007736458.1:32366-32851 GCF_000696425.1 Galeopterus variegatus
GGGTGGACTTCCCTGTCGCGGTGGGCGGGAAGTGGGCTGAGCATGGGCTGAGTGTCGGCTCTAGAGTCCCATGTTAGATTCTAGCTCAGTGGCTCATTTGCTGTGACCATGGGCCAGTCACCTGCCTCTTCTGAGACCTAACTGTGAGGTGGGGCCCTGGCTCATACCACTGGAGCCCCTGTGAGGGTTTAAATCGAGTAGGACAAGGTGTATGGAAGCCCCTAAAAACCATCAACTTTCCTGTTTTCATAACAGTTTTATTGGGGTATTATCCACATATACAATTCATCCACTTAAAATGCACCATTCAACGATTTTTAGTGGATCTGCCGAGTTGTGTAGCTCACCACAACCCATTTTAGAACATTTTCATGGCTCGACAAAGAAACCCTGTGCCTTTCAGTTATCATTCCCAGTCCCCCAACTTCTGGCAACGTTATCTGCTTTCTGTCTCTATAGGGTTCACCATTCTGGACATTTAACAT
>NW_007736458.1:33149-34222 GCF_000696425.1 Galeopterus variegatus
TTCTATCGTATGGATAGGCCACACTTTCTTTGAGTTGTTCCCTCTTTGGGCTGTTATGAATCACGCTGCTGTGATCACTTGTGTGTGAGCCTGCGTATGGACCTATGTTTTCATTTCTGTTAGGTGTATACCTGGCAGTGGAGTTGCTGGGTCGCATGGTGACCCTATGTTTAAGTTTTTGGGGGACCTGCCACGTTGTTTCCCATGGCGGCTGCACCATTTTACATGCCCAGCAGTGGGTTCGACTTCTCCACGTGCTCAGAACACTTGCTGTTGTCTGTCTGTCTTATTTTACATCCTAGCAAGCGTGAGGCGGCATCTCACTGTGGTTTTGATTTGCATTTCCTTGGCAGCTAATGTTGAGCTTTTTTAAATGTGCTTATTGGCCATTTTTACACCTTCTATAGAGAAATGTCTGTTCAGATCCTTTGCCCATTTTTAATTGGGTTGTTTTCCTTTTTATTATTGAGTTGTAGAAAATGTCGCATTTTTTTAAAGAAGGGCCAGTCCAGGTTGGCAGAGAGGGAGGGTGACTTGAACTGTGTTGACCACAAGTACAGGCTCACACACAAGGCACCACATTCAGGCGTAAGCCCAGGCTTAGGCCCAGGCACGCATGCAGAGGCACACCATGTATGTACAAACATGCTTGCTCCCATGAAGATCACATGTGTGTCACACATGTGGGTGTGAAGCTCGGGTCAGCCTGCCCCCAGGACCATGTGTGGCCTTTCTGGCCATGGTCAGAGCAATTATCCTCATTTGCAGGTGGGGAAACAGGGACACGGAAAGGCCCCTTAACTGGTCCAAGGTTGCCCAACTGGCTAATTATAGGGTGTGGACTTGAACTCAAGGTGTTAGGCTCTGAGCCCCCCACCTTTGCCTTTGCCTCCAGAAGGACTCTGGGACCGTGTGTGACCCCCAGACCTTTGGCCTCACCTCAGTCACTTCAGAAGGTCAGGTCCTGGCTCCCCCACTTCCTGAGCTGCTGTGTGACCTTGGGCAGCATGCTGCCCTTCTCTGGGCCTCAGGCTCCTTGCTGGGGGTGGAGAAAAGCACCGGATGCTCCCCGA
>NW_007736458.1:34729-37566 GCF_000696425.1 Galeopterus variegatus
GCCCTTCTCTGGGCCTCAGGCTCCTTGCTGGGGGTGGAGAAAAGCACCGGATGCTCCCCGACGCCCTTCCCAGCACCCAGATTCCAGATCCTGGCCCCTTCTAAGAGGGAGGGAACCAAGGGCCTTTCCCACCCTGCCTCCCCAGTGTAGTTAATTGGGTCATTATGATCTCAACTATGGCTTTTTATGGCTTCCTAAAAATAGTGTGCTGGCCCCCTGTGGGCACTAGGAAGTGGCAGGTAGCTTTGCATGGATGGTGAGGGGCTGTGCCTGGCACGTGGGGAGAGCAGGCTCAGCCCCCGGCTCTGCCCTGTTCTGCCCAAGCTCTGGCTTTGCTCAGGGGAACACTTGTTCTTTCTGGAAGCTGCTCACAAAGACCTGCTGAGGTCCCCAGCATCCTCCTCGGGGTCAGACAACCAGTGGACAAGGCCCCAGCTCTGTCCTGGGCAGGCCCCTCTCCCTGGGCTTCGGGGTCTGGCTGGCATTACAGAGGCACAGAGCAGGGCAGGGGGCCACGTCACCTCCCTCTGCATCTGCCCCCTGCCTGGCCGGGACCTGGCGCCCATAGGCCCAGTGAGGGCTTGAGTTTGAATAACCATAGAAAAGAGAGCAGAGTCGGATGGTCGCTGAGTGGCGTGGACAAGCCTCTGGTAGCGGCTCCGAGGACTCTGCTGCTCAGGTATGTGTGGAGGGGACAGCTGGGCAGGGATGACTGGGCTAGCCCCAGGGAGGAGGCTGTTTCCAGCCCAGTCCGGACCAAGCACAGAGAGATGCCTGTGCCTGTCCTGGAAGCCCTGCGCTGCATCTGGTCAGTGCCCATCTTGGTGAGCAGGCTCAGAGAGGGTTTGTGACTTGCCTGGGGCCACACAGCAGATGTGAGACTCTAAGCTCAGTGCTGTCCTGCCCTCTCCACCCTGAGTCTCTACCTTTCCCGAGCCTTGGGCTGGGGGTCCTGTGGGGCTGAGGGTGCTCACCTTGACCTGCCTGGGTGCCAGAGCTGGACTGCGCTGGACACAGTGGACTCTGCTTCAGGGACTGTTAGGACTCAGAAACCCACCCAGGGGCTTGCAAGGGCAACAGACCCTCCGTGCTGCCTTCATCCAACCCCTCCCCTCCCCCATCACCAGACACATCTGGAGCAGTCCCTGCCGCCACGGCCATTGCCTGAAGCACATGACTTATCGGCTTTGAGGCTCAGTTTTCCCAGCAGTGAGATGGGTCTAATCAAAGCGATCTTTTTCATGGGCTTGTTGTGGAGATAAGATAAAGTGACTCAGGGAAAGCGCCCAGCCCCAGACCTGCTTGAGTGCAAGACTTGGGGAAACAATGTTGGGGGGGACTTGGGGAAACAATGTTGGGGCACTGCACAAAAGAGTCAGGCGTGGGTCCTGCCCACCACCCCTGCAGCCCAAGGGGCACCTGGCTAGAGCCCAGAGGAGGTTGTGCTCACCATGATGGGCATTGCAGGAGCAGAGAGTGTCCCAGCTGTGTCCAGAGCCAGGGTAGGGGTGGACACTTGGGAATGCAGGCAGGCGTTCGAGGCAGAGAGTGGGCCGCTGTCCACCAAGGCCAGTGGCAGGAAGCCAGGCGTTTCCTTTATTCAAGAATAGTTTCTGTGCACTGGGGGGGGGGGGGCTGCACCTACCCACAGGTGGGCCCATTGTTCACCCTGGCCAAGGTGGGCTTCAGGGAGTGGTGGGTGAGGACAGTGGGGTCAGGCCTTGGGGGCACTGGGGGCCAGGCCTAGGCACTGGAAGTCATCTCAGAGGCCTTGGGAGCCATCTATGGTTGCTGAGTGAGGCCCATGGGGTCCAGGCTGTCTGCAGCTGGTGCCAAGGCTGGGCTTCTTCTCAATCTAGGTGCACACCCGTTCTCAGCTGCGGGGGAGCTCGGTAGTGCGCCGGCAGCTGGCAAGCGGCCCCCTCCAGGGCCCCGGGAGTGATTTGGGGAGGGAGACAGGGAAAGCTTGGAACTGTTCTGCCCTCCCTGCTCCACACCCAGTGCAGTGACCTGGGGCAGGTTACGAAGCCCTCCAAGCCAACGTCCAGGTCTGTGAAATGGGACGACGGTCCCTCCCTCGTGGGCTGTTGTGAAAATTAAACGCGACACACAGGCAGCTGCCGGGCGGCGCCTGGGCATCCCGCGGTCTGCGGCAGCGGCTCCCACCGGCCCTCACGTCGTTCCTGTGGATTCTCCCAAACTACAACTTCTCTCTGCAGCTCACCTCCCCCTCGTCTCCATGGTGAGAGACAAGAGGGTTTGGCTCATTAAAACCAAATAAAAAAGGAATTAGCGGGAGTGGCGGCCGATGAGTAACCGGTGAGTAACCGAGTGTGAGCGTGATACGGGCACAGCCAGGTGAGCACACGAACCTGCAGAAAGGGCGCAGGACGCCTGCCTGGGGGCTCCGGGACACCCGGACAGACGGCAGAGCCCCCGAAGGCCGGCAGCCCCTCTGCGGGGGGAAGGAGGAGGTGCTGTTCCGGGGCCTCCGAGGGAACACTCCTCTGTCCTCTCGCAGGGACTTCTGACTCCCTCGGCCGGGCCTCCTCACGTCATTGCACAATCGTTTGAGTTTTCTAGACTCCTGCCTCGGGAAACCAGCTCAGCCTCCCCAGAGATCCCCGCCCAGAGTCCACCTGCTGCTCACCCTGCACCGAGGCCCGCAGCTAGGCCAAACGCAGCAGCTTCTCCCCAGACGGCTGCTCATCCCCTTCTCCTCTGTCCCCTTGCCCAGGGTCACTTAGCTACAAAGAGGCCATCTGGGGACAGAATAGCTTCCAATGACCCCCGCCCCAGTCCCTCAACCCCTCACTCAGCCTTTCTGAGCTTTGAAT
>NW_007736458.1:37902-39240 GCF_000696425.1 Galeopterus variegatus
ACCCTGCACCGAGGCCCGCAGCTAGGCCAAACGCAGCAGCTTCTCCCCAGACGGCTGCTCAGCCCCTTCTCCTCTGTCCCCTTGCCCAGGGTCACTTAGCTACAAAGAGGCCCCCTGGGGACAGAATGGCTTCCAATGACCCCCGCCCCAGTCCCTCAACCCCTCACTCAGCCTTTCTGAGCTTTGAATCCACTGCCGGGGTTCAAATCCTGCTTTAGCCATAAACATCTAGTTTCATTCTCTCTCTGTGCCTCAGTCTCCTCATCTGTAAAATGGAATGATAATAAAGCCTGCCTTGTCGCATTGTCCTGAGGGTGAAAGGAGAACATACCTAAGGGAAGGGCTGGAGGAGCGCCTGGCAGACAGAGCTATGCAGTGTCCGTGGTGATGGTGACGCGCAGCACAGCTCTGCCGACCTGCTTCTCAGTGGTCCAGAATCCCCATCCCTTGTGTAGTCGGGGTGAGCTCCCTAAGGTCCAAATCCCACAGCATCCAGTGTCAGCACCTGCGCAGAAAGAGCTGCCTGCTTCGCCAGGCCTTCTGGCCGCCCACAATCTGGCTCACCCACTTGCTGCCACCTCTTTTCTGACTGCTCTGGACCTCGCCAAACTGCCCCACACCTTGACAGCTTTGCTCCTGCCATGCCCACCACCAGAGTGCATGCCTTCCATGCCCACCACACACACCACAGACACATCACATCCATGGACATAGCACACACTCACAGGGAGTTCATTCGTGTTCCTTGGTAGGACTTACCTTCCTTAAGATATTGCCTCCTCCAGGAAGCCTTCCTTGACTCCACCTCAGAGGCAGGGCAGGGAATCCTTTGAGGTGATACGACCCCCTGTGCTCTTCTCGCAGAGCTCTTCACTAGAATCCCTGCCTCATTTACTGCCCCCTCCCTGCCCGCGACTGCACCCGCAAGTTCCCAGAGCCTTTCTGGGGGGCGGCTTGTCCGCGGGCCCTGCTGAGCTCGGACAACACAGACAGGGCAGGGAGTTCAGTAGCCCGCTCCAAATCAGTGTGCTTCCCTTCACGTCATCCTGACCGAAGTTAGACCCAGGAGGTGGGTTGCAGCTTCCTCCCTGTCCCTGTCCCTGTCTGTCTGGGGGCCTCCGAAGGCACAGGGACCTGGGGCTCCTCCACGCCTCTCCAAGAGTGATTGTTGGCCTGCAAAGGGCAGCACGGAACCACCAGCTGTGCGAGGAGAGCGGGCTCCCACGCAGTCGGAGGTCCGGAGGCCATGCCCTTGTGGGGTGCTGCCCGGGGCTGGCCCACGCGGGAGGGCAGCGCGAGGTGGAAAGCGGCCAGAGAAGGAGAGGCTGGGCCGGGGGG
>NW_007736458.1:39987-42265 GCF_000696425.1 Galeopterus variegatus
AGGAGAGGCTGGGCCGTGGGGCGAGGCGGGGAAGGCAGGGGCCTCGTGTCCAGAGCTCGGACGGGGTGGCTCTTTGCAGACTTGGATCTTGCTGGGGAGGAAGGGATGCTGGATACCACTCTCCCCTCAGTTCTTCTCAGAGGAAGGAAGTTTCCAGAAAGTTGTGCGACCCTCCCACCTCCCCCCATGATGGCAGCCAGCCAGCCCACCAAAGTCTCTGCCCTGGGCTCCTAAACTGGTGGGCCACACCCTGGTCTTCTCCCCGGATGGAGGAAATCCCAGGGAACAGGAGGGACCCCCACCTAGGTGAGCCCCTCAGCCAGTTGGTAGGTAAAGAGGTAGGCCCCAGAGCAAACGGGCAGGACCAAGCACAAGACCGGGCATGCAGTTGGCACTCAATGGTTGTTCATGGAACAGGCCTGACTTGGCCGCTGACCTTCAATCTATGGGAAGTCCCCTCAGCCCCCAACAACAGGGACAGCAGCCGGCACAGGAGAGGCATGCAGCTGCTTGCAGGGTACTGGGCACAAGGCTGTGTGACGACCGTGTCCTGCAACTGGACCCGGGGCCCTGCTCTGTCGGTTGCTAGGACAGGTGGTGAGATCCCGCTCACTGGAGTTTAGCTCTGGGTTCTCCAGCAGTCAGCATTATTGAGCCTGCTCAGTGCCCACACGGGGCCAGGTGCTGGGAACACGGAGACAACACAGACCCAGCCATGGGCAAGTTGAGAGGCACCAGGGTGGCAGGAGGCACAGGGCCCGGCACAGGGCTGTGGAAAGTGAAGGAGAGACCAGAGCTGGACCCGTCCATCTAAGGGGACTTTGGGCCTGTGTGGAAGTTCCCACCTGTGGGCTACCCAGGTAGAGTGTCAAGATCTGGGTCAGATCTGGGACTGAGGGGTTAGGGCAGCAAGGACTCCCTTCTGGCTGGGGGTCTGCGAAGGCTGCCTGGAGCGGGAGGCACTGGAACTGGACCTTGGAAGGAGGTTAAGATTTGGGCATGGAGGGGAAGGGAATTCCACCCAGAAGACCATGTAACCCACAGCGGGTGTGAGCAGCACCTGGAAGGATTGAGTCATCGTTCTGGGCAGAGCTGGGGAAAGGGCTGGGGAAGCCAGCTGGGCATTGGCTGGGGCTTTCTCTTCCCAGCTCAGTTGTGGGCTTGGTTCTGCTGGCAGTGTGGGGCTGGCAAAGGTGCCAGGGGGAGGGTCCTGCCCAGATTGCACTTGGAACCACTCAGCCAGTGGCTCAGGGGATGAGGGAGGCCGGGAGCCTTGGTGCCCAAGTCTGGGCAGTTCCGGCACCCCTGAGCCAGGCAGGGGGGTTGGAAGGAGGGGGGACTCAGGAGGCCAGGGACTGGTGATGGGCTGAAGGTGGGTGGTCAGAGAGGCAGGCAGCAACAGAGGGCTGGGTAGGCTGCTGAACTGTGTGAATTCTGCCTGGGTTCGTGGCTGGGGGGTGGAGTGGGGCCCCTGGGTTCCCCCATGGCCCTGACTTCAGTCTTCCAGGCAGGTGTGGCACCCACCAGGCTCAGCACAAATGACCCGTCCATGCAGAGCAGCAGCTGGGAGGCTGGCAGAGGGGAGGGGGCCGAGATGCAGAGCCCATGCCCCGCCGCCCCCACACGGGCCCCCAATGCTCACCCTCAGGGTTGGAGAAACGGGGCCTCTCCAGCCCAGGCCCTGGGAACAGGGACAGAAGTTGACAATCGTGTTGCATGCCGGTGGGAGGGTCAGAGCATGCACTGAGTGCCTGCTGTATACCAGACTCTGCCCTCACCACCACCTCACAAGGTGGGTTCCATCAGCCCCACTCTGCTGAGTCAGAAGCTCGGAGAAGGCAAGTGACAAGCCCAGGGTCACACAGCCAACCCCTAGCTGGTGGCCCCAGGCCCAGCGCTCCGTCCGCTGAGCCCAGCCGGCTCAGGGCTGGGGGCCTCACCGTCCGCCCCCGTCTCTGCCCGCAGGGAGCCGTGAGGCCGCCTTCACCTACGCCATCACCGCGGCGGGCGTGGCCCACGCCGTCACCGCCGCCTGCAGCCAGGGCAACCTGAGCAACTGCGGCTGCGACCGCGAGAAGCAGGGCTACTACAACCAGGCCGAGGGCTGGAAGTGGGGCGGCTGCTCCGCCGACGTGCGCTACGGCATCGACTTCTCCCGGCGCTTCGTGGACGCGCGCGAGATCAAGAAGAACGCGCGGCGCCTCATGAACCTGCACAACAACGAGGCGGGCAGGAAGGTGGGGCCGTGACGCGACACCGCGGGCCTCGGGGGGGGGGG
>NW_007736458.1:43200-64192 GCF_000696425.1 Galeopterus variegatus
GGGGGGGCGCCCCGCGGGTCATCTCTGAGCCTCCCGACAGCTGCGAGGGCGGCCTTGCTGCTCCCGTCCCAGAGGCGTGAAAACCAAGGCTCCAAGTGATGCAGTGAGGTCCCCAGGGCTCCCCGCTGGGGTGGCAGGGCGGGGACAAGGACTTTGTGTCCACGCAGGGTGTGAGCTGGCCCGGGCTGGGGACCCCAGGCCACAGCCCCATATCCCTGCCCTTGGTGTTCCTGGTTCCAGGGGCCACGACAACACACCAGGGAAGACTTCCTGGAGGAGGCAGTCTTTGGCTCAGATTGAGACACCCGGGGAAGTGACATTCCCAGGAGGCAGGAGCAGCCTGAGGAAGGGCAGAAACTTCGAGCTGGGGGGCTCCCAAGGAGCAGCCAGTTTCGTGCATGAGGTGGGATGGAGCATGGGGTTGATAACAGAGGAGACTCAGGCAGGGACACACTGGGGAAGAAGTCAGGGCGAGCCAGCTCCGCCCGCAGGGAGATGAGGGCCTCAGATATTGGGCTGGGAGGAGCGGCCGCCATGGCGGCAAGATGGCCCGAGATAGGGCAGCCAGCCGAGTGGAACGCCAGCCCCGGGGGCTGCACACAGGGCGGCAGGACCTGAGGGGCTCCTGGGCATGTGACGGACTTGCCTTCCTAGGCACAGAGAAGTTGAAGAATCTCTCTGCCCCAGGCACCGTAGCTGAGGCCACAAGTTGCTCACTCATCCACTCAACAAATTCTCCCTGCCCCTTTGCTGTGCCAGTACCAGGCTAGGCATGAGACAGAGAGGAGTCACACATGGCCCTGGCTATAGGAGCTAGTCCACGGGAGGAGTGTAGGGGCCACACCCAGGGCAGCATGAGCCCAGGAGCCTGGGGTAGAGGGCAGAAACTTCCTGGAGGAGGCAACACCGGAGCGGAGCCTTGAAGGACATGTCAGAGCTGAGAAGGGTAGAGGCAAGAAGGGGCTGGCACTTGAGGGGGCTGCAGGTGGCTCGNTTAAGTTACTGTGAAATAAATGAATGAATGAGTGGATGCACGGGTGGGTGGGCGGGGGGATGGGGGTGAATGAATGAAGGAATGAATGACACTGTCTTTTCCTCCAAGGACCTTACAGACAGCCTGTGAGCACCAGTCCCCAGGTACAGGCAGATCTCATTCCCTGCCATAATGGAGGCCCACTTGCCCTGGGAGGGCAGAGAAGAGGGCGGTTCACTTACCTGAAGGCATCTGGGAGGGCTCCCTGGAGGAGAAGGCGAGGCTGGGCCCTTGTGGGAACCACCATCCCTTGACTCTTTGTAGCAGCTCAGGTTCGGAGCAGGGTCTTTCCCTCATCCCTGAGTGGAAGCTGTCACTGTCTGCATTTTACTGATGAGGACAGTAAGGCCCAGAGTGTGCAGCAGACCCAGCCACGTGGCCCTGGAGGCCTGAGCTCTGGTCACTGCTCGTGGGATGTGTATGCAGCAGAGTCATGGGGAAGGGCACTCCAGGCAGGGTGACAGGCATGGGCAGGGCACAGGGGCTCAGGCCATGGTGTGCTGTGCAGCTCAGCTGGGTGGATTGGATGGGCCTCATGGTGAAGGGCTGGGAGGTCCAGGCTGGATTTTGGCCTCTGGTCCCCAGGTGCTATTTGCAGGTCCTGGGGCAGAGTGACGCTGACCCACTTGAAGGCACTTGAACCAAGTGTCTGGTTTAGCTCTGGGATCCCATGTGAACCCCAAGGCTGACCTAGCTCAGGACTCAGAGGGGTTTGGTGACACACTGGTGATTAAATGTCATAAGAGAAATGGAGGCAGGAAGGATTGGCCCTGGGAGAGGCAGGAGGCAGGAGATGGGGCCCCGGGTGGGCCAGCAGGGGCAGGGGAATAGGGAGGAGGGGCCCTAGGGCCCAGAGCATCTGGGGGTCTGGACTGGAGTGAAGCCATACACCAAAATGGGAACAGGTTGGGTGGGGGCAGGCCAGGCAAGGTAGGGCGACCTCAGGAAAGGGCTCTGGAGTGGTCAGCGGCCAGGATCCTCATGCCAGGCTGTCCCCAGCTGTCTGGGAGGCCCTGGCTGCCCCATCCCTCATCTTCATGGTGGGCATAGTACACTTTGCCTCCCTCCCTCCTGCTGCAGCCCCTCCAACAACCCTGCCCCCAGGCAGCTGTGAAGCACACCCGGCCTGAGCCCTTGGAAAAGGCCAAGCATGGCGACCCTGGGGGCGGGGTGGGGGCCTTCTCCTAGCAGTACCTACAGTGCGGGGTGGGAGTGGGCTGGGGCTCTTCAAGGTTTCCATAAGAGCCGAGTCCAGACCTTCACAGGTACCCCCAGTGCTTGGGGGCCCTGGCCCTGATCTCGGTGCACCCAGGCCAGCCCCATGCCCTCCCACTTCTGCAGGGCAATGTTGTTCAGTGGGTCAGGCGGAAAGCAGCTGACCACTGGCATGGCCACGTACTGCAGACTGGGGGCCTAAAACAGCACACACCTCTTCTCCCACAGTTCTGGAGCCAGACTTCCAAAATCAAGGTGTCGGCAGGGTCACACTACCTCAAAGCCCCCAGAGGAGATCCTTACTGCCTCTTCCTGATCCTGATGGCTGCAGGCCTTCTGTGGCTGTGGCCGCGTCACTCCAGCCTCTGCACGTGGCCACCCCTTCTGAGTCTGTGTCTCCCCTCTGTCTCTTAGAAGGACACTCTTAGTGGACGTGGGGCCCACCCTAATTCAGGATGACTCCATCTCCAACCTTACCTTAATTACATCTACAAGGACCCCATTTCCAAATAGGATCACTTTCTGGGATTCCGAGTGGACATGAATTTTTGTGGGGGCACGATTCAACCCAGCACACTGGCCGTTCACCCCAGGC
Source organism: Galeopterus variegatus (assembly GCF_000696425.1). NCBI lineage: Eukaryota > Metazoa > Chordata > Mammalia > Dermoptera > Cynocephalidae > Galeopterus > Galeopterus variegatus. The sequence goes on from NW_007736458.1 coordinate 46,044, forward strand.
TTGCATGTGGCCTGGGTCGGTGTCTCCAGTGGGCTGGGGCCAGACAAGATGATCTTGGGGCTACTAAACGTGCTGCTTCCACTAGACAAAGACGTAGCCGCCCGTCCCCAAGCTCCCTGGAAGGCTGCAGTGGCCTTTACTGACCAGCTACTTGGTGCCTGTGCAGGAAGAGCTCTCGGGGCATCCCCTGTGGTTTGTCGGGCATGAGTGACCAGTGCCCGGATGGCAGCTCTGCCCCTGGTGTGTGTGCAACTGTATGAGGCAGGGGCACTGGGGCAGACTGAGGCTTTGCCTGGGAGCCGTGGTTTCCTCCTTCTACATTGACCCAGTGAAGGCAGGAGTTTGTCCATCTGGGAGATCTGGGGGCTGTTGTCAGGACATCCCTGGGCTCCTCTCCTTGGCGATGTGAGGTTGGAAGCCATCGCTGACCAGGACCAGCAGCTCTGGGAGCTGAGGGGTGGGAACCCCATTAGCTAGACGTGTACCATGTCTTGGCACAGCTCTTCCCTGACCGAGAGTCCACAACAGTCCTGCTGGGTGGGTGTATCATTCCCCTTGTCTAGATGGAAACCTGATTAGGTCCAGGGAAGGGTGACTCATGCCAAGTCCAGAGCTGAGACACTGCCCCCCAGGCCAGCGGGACCACATGGCCACACTGTCTGCATCACGGGCCTGGTGGCTGACGAAACAGCTTTGTGTGACGGCCACACTCAGGCCACGCTGTCGGCCCACACTCAGAGGAGAAAGCAGGTGCGGGCCATCTTTCTTAAGGGTTCATATCCATGGAGAGGTCGGGCCCGGTGCTTAGGGTCGGGAAGCAGATGGGCATGAGAGGGGCCACGGGAGAGGGTGTGCAGGTGCCTCCTCCAGGGCCCCAGGCTCAGAGCTGCCTGCCCCAGGCTGTTGTGGGGATGGACATGTGGCCTGCCCCGGCTGGAGCATCTGGACACCAGGCTCCCCCAGGGTGGCTACAGCTGAGCACTGTTCCCAGAGCATGGGCCGCACCATAACCACAGTAAGGACACTTTCTTGAAACCCCCAATCCACCTCCCACACCTCCAGAGGCCTGGAGGGGAGGGCCCTGCCACAGCCCCTCTGCTCCTTTGGACAGGGCAGCTCATGCTGGGCCCTCGCAGGTGGGCTCTGGGGGCAGCAGGGGCTGGTATCAGCGCCCTGAGCTTCCGGGTCGCTGTTGCTCTAATCTCCCGGGTACTGGAGAAGGAAACAGCACATTCTTGAATCCTGTGATCACTTCCCCAGGGGACCCAGCCAAGCACGGATGCGGCCCCTCGCTCTGCAAAGAGCTGCCCAATCGGCTTCATCTGCCGACTGTCACCAGCCTGGCTGTGCAGGGTCTGGACGTCCCCAGGCAGGCGGGAGGGTGTGGGCTGGGCTGCGTGGCCTTGATGAGGACTGGGAGATAGAGCCAAGGGGAGGGGAGGCAGGGAAGGGCTCAGGAGCAGGCAGCAGAGCAGAGGGGCGGGGGGGAGCTGTCCAGCAGGCCACAGCGGGGACACTGGATGACAAGTCAGTCTTGGACCGCCTGGCCTGCACACCCTCTAGCCTGGACACCCTGCCATGTCTCAGGTCATCAGCAGCCTGGGTGAAGTAAACTGCTCCTGGCTGGGAACTCTGAGAGGGGCCACCGTTAGGTCAGCTCCTGGGGTGGCACCTGGCCTGAGCGGGCATCCCCAGCAGGCAATGTGGCCAAAGCAGGGGAAGCTTCCGGGTTTAAAGGGCAGGTTAGTGGAGGGAGGGGCTTTCAAGGGAGGAGACAGATCCAAGCAAAGATGAACTTGGGGCCAGGGCAAGGGAGGAAGAAGACCAACTGGGGATGGACAGGACCAGGGAGGGGGCTAGGGCACAGAAGGAGATCCCAGATATGTTGTCCCCTGAGGGGCTGCCCTTCACCCAGATACCCAGTCCAGACTCTGGTCCATGCCCTCAACCCAAATGTCCCTTGGTCCAGTCACCAAGCCCTGCGGTTCCAGTTCTGAATATTCCACAAATCTACCCCGTCCCTCCTCAGGACCCCTGGGCCTCTCCCACCCCCAGCTCATCCCTGGTGGGGCATCAGCCCCCCCCCCCCCCCCCCCCNCCGCAAGCCTCTCCAGTCTTTGCCCCAGGACATTATCTATGCAGAGCAGAAAATGACCGAAACTCCAGGCCACCAGCCTCAGGACCCCAGCACTCATGTGATGAGCACTGGGGCCCAATCTTCCCCTTCACGCTTGCTCGGTGGACAGCTCTCCAGCCCTCTGCTCATGTTGAGCCTCTCCTGAAACATCCTTTGTCTAACGAGCTCCTACTCATCCATAAATACCCAGTGCAGGCACCGCCTCCTCCAGGAAGCCCCGTGCGCAGACACCTGCACCCCAGCCGTGTTAGGCTCTCACGGGCTCCCACAGCACCTGATTTTGCGCGTCATTTTCCTTCTGTTTCCCATACTGGGCTGTGAGCCCCAGGAGTCCTCTCCGAGGTCCAGGGCATCATGCAGCCGGGCCAGGGCAGGTCTTCGGGCTGTAGCCATCTCTGCGGGGCTGAGTTTCTCTCCCTTTTTTTCTTTCACTCATTTATTCATTCATTCATTCACTGGCGACTTCTCGTCTGGGCCAGAGCTGGGGATCAACAGCAGGTGCCCCATGACAGTGGGTTCTGGCTTGGGGGGGGCAGAGGGTGACCAAGCCCCCAGTAGGGCTGGGCCACCAAGGTGGGACCAGCGGAGCCCCGACAGCTGACAAATGGCCCTTCTGCAGCTGTGGAGCGGCAGCTAATGATTCCCCATCTTTAATCAGGCCGCTGGCAGGGCCCTTTCGATCCGGGTAAATGAGTACCTGGGGTCAGGGCTGGCTCTGAGAATCAGCCTTCCGGGGCTGCGGAGGGAAGCCCAAGGAGAACACGCGCCCGCAGCCTTCAAGGCCTGTGGAGCTGGGAGTGGGGACGACGACAGCCGGCAGGGCCGTGCTGACCGTGCACTCGCCTTCCCCGGCCACCCCTTCAGTCCTCGGCAGACGTGTAGCCAGCTCCGTGCGCACACCCTGCTCTCATCAAGCAGCCATTTGTTCAGCGCCAACTGCGTGCCGGGCCCTACACCAGGCACGAGGGTGGGGAGTGAGAGAGACGGAGGGGTGGGGATCTGCACTTATTAAGCACCTGCAGTTACTGGGCCTCCCCCAGCACCAGCTTCAACCCCTGCTGCCCTGAGACCTGCAGCAAGTCCCACGACCCCTGAGCCTCAGTTTCCTCATCAGTGCACTGGTGGTGGAATAGCAGCTCCTATTGGAGGGTTATTGTGAGAATTTAACAAAACATATTTGATGAATATACTCCAAGCTCCTGAATATCCTCACAGGACCTTTGTGATGTCCTGTGTGGTGGAGACCTATTGTCAACAGCCCCATTTAACAAAGGAGGAGACTGGGGCTTGGAGGGGGGAGACACTTACTGGTGGTCACACAGCGGGAAGCAAAGGAGGAGCTGGCCGCAGGGTCAGGCTGGAGGTGGGGGGCCGGGGGGCTGGACGGCGCCCAGTCCCGGGCCACACCACGCTGAGTGGCCGCCGCTCTGTCCCCCGCAGGTTCTGGAGGACCGCATGAAGCTGGAGTGCAAGTGCCACGGCGTGTCGGGCTCGTGCACCACCAAGACCTGCTGGACCACGCTGCCCAAGTTCCGCGAGGTGGGCCACCAGCTCAAGGAGAAGTACAACGCGGCCGTGCAGGTGGAGGTGGTGCGGGCCAGCCGCCTGCGGCAGCCCACCTTCCTACGCATCAAGCAGCTGCGCAGCTACCAGAAGCCCATGGAGACGGACCTGGTGTACATCGAGAAGTCGCCCAACTACTGTGAGGAGGACGCGGCCACGGGCAGCGTGGGCACGCAGGGCCGCCTGTGCAACCGCACCTCACCCGGTGCCGACGGCTGTGACACCATGTGCTGCGGCCGCGGCTACAACACCCACCAGTACACCAAGGTCTGGCAGTGCAACTGCAAGTTCCACTGGTGCTGCTTCGTCAGGTGCAGCACGTGCAGCGAGCGCACCGAGGTCTTCACCTGCAAGTGAGGTGGCCCGCGGCAGCCACGGGCCCGCCGGTGGCCGTTTGCACACCCGCCCTGCCTCCCTGCCCGGGCACTGCCCGCGGTGGCTGAGGTGGCGGAGGAGAGGGAGCCCCAGGTGTAGCGGGGCCCCAGCCGGGCCCACACCCTGTCCCCGCCACCCAGGGCTCCTTCCTGCCTCCCCCTCCGTCACCTTCCTCAGCAGAACAGCGCCCACCGCCCGCCGAGAGGGTGAGGACGATGGTGCTGCCGCCCCGACGGTCCCAGCATGTTCCTTTTCTTTTCTCTGGAAAGTGAACCCTGGACACAAACCATCCCGGAGAGCAAAGTGACAAGACTCTAAGGTCTCCTCCCCCACCCAGTGGCGCAGACACCAAAAAGCCACGCGGGCAGGTCACTCTCAAGACTGTTTCCCAAGCCGCATCCGCCGCTGGGCCCTGGGGCGTGTGGACTGATGTTGACAAGAATTATTTATGTTTTCTTAGTATCAGAAGAGGATTCTCAGCACTAACGCGTAGCCGGTCCTAACTGCGTACCCCGTGGTAGCCCACCCCCTCGACACCCTCTCTGCCTCCTCTCTGCCCCTGCCCCGCAGATCTCAGGTGGCCTGGGGTTGGCAGGGACCACAGCGGCTCCCAGGCATTCCCTGGTGGGGAGGCTGGGCGCGTGTGGGTCTCACCAGCGAGCTGGGCGGGCACTTGGCGTGCGACAGCCCCAAGAGGGCCTCGGAGGACAGCCGCAGACAGGGTCCTCTGGCCCATCTGCCCTCCTTTTTGAAAATCATATCAAGCAAATCAAAATATCACCCATGTCAGGTCCCAGGAGTGCCTTGTCCCCTCCTTAATCCTGTCACCCTCCCAGCCTGCCACCGGCCTGGCACCTACAGTTTACAGAGTCCCCTCCCATCCTGAAGCTATTGTGACCCCCAAGGCAGTGCAGCAATGGGCTGGGTGGGCAAGGTCGGGGAGCAGTCCGAGATGTTTGGCCTGTCTGACAGATGGGGGCACTGAGGCCCAAAATGGTGCAAAGACTTGCCAGAGACCCTGTGGCTGTGAGTGGAGACTCCCACCCAGCCCAGGGCTCCTGATCCCCAAGAACACACCCTGGGGATGCCCAGGGTGGCGAGAGGCAGTCCCCATGCCTTGAGAAGCCTAGTGGCTGCCTCCCCCACCACCAGCCTTGCTGGGGCCCACACCCCTTTCTGGTGCCTTTGAGGACTTCCGCTAACTCTGTTCTGGTGCTTTCACCCTGACCCAGATGCTGAGAAAACTCGAATCCAGGGCTTGGGGCCATCACCCCGCCAGGACCCCGTGTGCTGTCCTCGTGGACACCTGCTCCCCAGACACTTTTCCGAGGGTTCCTACACCAGGCAGACCCTCCTGAAGTCCAACTCACCTCATCCTGAAAACTTCCCCTTCCAGGAAGGGGTCCCACTCAAGGGAAGGGAGAGGGTCAGAAGCCTGGGACTCAGGGCTGGCTGTGTCCTTTCTGAACACTCCCACCCCTCTCCCCAAGAAAACTGAGATACAGAGGGAGGGACACACCCAGGGCCAGGAAGGATGGTTTGCAGCCGACTTCCGGTGCAGCCTCCACTGCCTGCGACCCTCCCCCCAACTTAGGGTGTTTTCTCAGCAGAAGCCTATGGAAATGTGTTCTTGGGCAGACAAGGCTGATGGCCTGGACATTAGCCTGAGTCAAGTGACCCCTGTCTGGGCCCTGACCCTCACGCCCAGCCCACCTGCCCCCAATGAACCCAGATGCTCTGAGCCTCTGGGTCACCGCGAGTGCCCCACCCCCACCCTGGACCTATATCCCCCCAACCATGTCCCACGATACCCTGAGTCCACAGGCCCAGTGTCCTCTGCCAAGGAACCTGGTTAACTTATATTGTTAAATAGCGTCGAAATGTCTATAGTGTCTTTTAAATTATTGTGACCTACACTGGGTACTGGAGGTGGGGGGATGGCTGCGGCCGCCACCCCCCGAGCCAGGCTCCTCCTTCTGCTTGAATGGACCCTCGGGGCCCCTGATGCCACCGAGTCACTCGCACTGTCCCTTGGCCGCCAGGCACCACGCTGAGACCCCACTCTCCCCTAACAGTCTGTCAGCAGCAGGCCTTTGCCTTAGGTGAGGGGGGTCAGTGTGGCCCAGGTGGGGGTACTTGCCGCTCCCGGCCGAGTGCGGGGTGGTGGTGGCCGAGGTGCTGCATGTCCTTGAAGTGCCCACTTCTGACGGGCTGTGTTGTTGGCCTCCCCTGGGGGGGAGCACCTGGCCCCAATAAAAGCTGGAGTCGGAGAAGTCAGTGTGCGTGGGGTCCCCATGATGCGGCGCCCTATGGCCCTTGCCTGTCACCTGCCCCCAGAACTCCCTCCTATCCTCACACCTGAGACCCTTGCCCAGGTCCCAGTCTGGGCTCCAGTCATGCCTGCTTGCCTCTAGGACCTTTGAGATGGCCTTGCTCAGCAAGGGCCCCTGGTAGTGGCTGGACACAGACCCCAAGTTCAGGCTGCACAGAGAGGAGGGCGATGGGCCTGGTGTCCGGGAGCTGCCCCCTGGGGCTGTCGAGAAGAAGGGGGGCCAGGAGGTCCCAGGCCCCACCCCACCTGTCTCTGTGAGGGTCTCTGTTCCCCTTCTGACTCGAGGTGGGTTCTGGCCCCAGGGTCCCTGTGGGCCTTTCCAGCTGTGCCTGGTGGATTTGGCTTAGGTGCCCTCAGGGGCCCTCCCTGCCTTCACCAGGCCTGGGCAGTAGCCCCTACCTGGCCACCAGGCCTCGCTGCTTCTCCCCAGAGCCCAGCCCGCAGCCGGGCCCGAGCCTGCAGGCCGTGCACATACGGGCGGTGAACGGCATTCCTGCCGAGAGCCGGAAGGCATGCGGTGGGGCCGGTTTGGCCACTGCCCGCCATCCCTGGCAGCCTGGCATCGGGTGGAACTGCTGATCAAACAGCCCCCATCCTAGCTGTGCCCAGCCCGGGCACCCGCAGGACCTGGCCCCAGACCCAGATCCTGGTGGAGGGCCTCCAGGTGGGCCTTTGAGGGGGCACACCCCTCCAGGGTAGGGGGCAGGCAGAGAGGAAGAGTGCTGGACTTTGAGTCCAAGCCCTGTCCCTTCCTGAAGTGTGGGCAGCCTCTGGGGTGACCTTCCCCAAAGTATGGCCTCAGTCTCCCCATCTGAGAGCAGGAGGTGGCCCGGGGCCAGGACTTGGGGGTCGAAGGGGCCCATGGGGCTGGCGTGCGTGGGGCCCGGGGCCAGGGCCGGGCAGTTTGGCAGGAGGCCCCGGTTCCCCTGAGGTGTAAGCAAATCCGCAGTGGCGGCTACAGCGGAACGCCGGGGTCCGGCTACTCCCACAGGGCCAGGAATGAGGAAAGAGCGCTGAGAATGCCCCGGCCCCGGTGCCCAGACTGTACTTACTTCTTGGCCACGGTTCAAGCCAGCCCCGGCCTCCCAGGGCCGCCCTGCACATCCTCCAGGGGCCCTGCCTGAGGTGTCGGGCCACGCTGCCAGCCTGGCCTGGGGCCCAGCTGACCCCAGCCCCAGTCTCCACTCTCAGGTGAAGATTTCGGGAGATTTCTCCGCTGGCCAGCCCTGTGCGCCCCCACTCGTGACTCGTTATCCCCCTGCTCTGTGCGGGCCTCAGCCACAGCGGGGACGTCCTGCCTCTGCCATCGGTGGGATTGCCATCCCGCTGGGGGCCCAGAGAGCACAGCACCACCCAGACACAGGCGAGTCGCGTCAGGACTTGGGGTGCCGTAGCTGGGAGGGCCCGGGGTCCGGGAGTGCAGGTCTCCCACCCGCTCCCTCGCTCCTTCACTGCCGCGGCCCTGCCCTGGGCTGGCCCCAGGACTGGAAGTGGGTCATGCCTGGCCCTGGCCTCTGGGGACTCCAGCCCTCACCCCCTTCACCCTCCCTGTGCACCCACAGCTGCCTGCAGGGCGGAGGGTTGCAACTGCTCACAGAGGCAGCCTGAGAGAGAGGAGAGGGCTTTGGACCGGCCCCTCCAGGCCTCTGAGCCTCAGTCTCCCCTGCTGTAGAATGGACACGAGATGCCTGGGCCCCTCGTTCTCTGTTGGAGGACGCCCTGTCTGCACTTGCTCACAGGCGGCGCTCTAGCATGGGGGCCTCCCACACTGTCCCCCCGAGGGCCACCTGCACTGTCCACTCAGCTGCTGTCGGGCGGCCAGAGCTCACAGGGGCAGAGGCTGTCTCATTGGCGTGGCCTGCGGAGTCCTTCCTGACCCTCTGCCTCCACCCGCACAGCCCGTTCCCAGCCCTGCCAGCAAGCCTCCCTTCCCCGGCACCCCCAGCCTGCTCCACCCAGAGCCCTGCCCCTGCTCCGGCTGCGCCCTCTGCCTGGATGCCCTCTCTGCTACCATCCCTCTGTCCTTGCCCACAGCCCTCTTCCCACATGCCTGCCTCTTCAACGAGCTTGCCTGGCTCTCTTGGCTCCCACCCCTATGGCAGGGGGCCCATTTCTGTGACTGCCCTTGTCCTCCAAGCAGGCCGAGGGTCCTCAGTAACATGAAGTTCTGTGGAACACTGAGCGCACCCCCATGCCTGGTCCACAGGAATCCACAACCTTCACAACACGCCTTCCCAAAATAAGTCACTGCTGGTTCCATTCTACAGATGGGAACACTGGGGCACAGAGGATCGGAGGACACACAGCCAGTGAGAGCCGGTGAGCTCTTGCCCTCTGGGGTCTTTCTTCTACCTGAGTCGTATGCCTCCGCCCACGAGGGGAAACTGAGACCAGGGACCTTGTCTGAGGCCACACAGAGATGAGCGGGAAGGGAACAGTTAAGATGGGTCTCTGAGAGGGGATGACAAGCAACACTGTGTCCTCACCAAGGACAGAACAGGAAAGACTGGGTTAGACAGCAGCAGGCGGGATCTGGGCTAGACGTCTGGGTGAACTTCATAACCCAGAACTGGGAGGCCCGGGAGGGGGATCAGGAGGGAGGGGCCGCCGGCCACCTTCTCCCTGCTGAAGGGAGGAAGAGGAGGTGTCGGGGGCCGGGCCAGCCTGGGGTGGGTGGGGTGTGCTCTGGGGGCCGAGGGGCGGGGAGGGTGACAGTGTGAGCTCCCCCGAGCCAAGCAGCCCACCACTCCTGGGAGATACAGCCAGGAAGCCCACCTGGACGTCAGGCTGGACCTCATTCTGGCTCTTCTGGCCTGTTTCCCTCCTCTTGGTCTGAGCCTGTGTCCACCTTCCTTCTCTGGGATTCTACCTGCCTGTTCATCAGGCCCTTAGACCTGAAGACCCCGGGGACTCAGAGCTGCCTGGCCCAGGTGTCCCTGGAACCTTGGGAATCAGAGTCTGTGAGTCTTGGGAGCCCCAGGAGTTGTGGGCTTGGTGCCCACGGCAGTGCCCAGTGGAGGCCCTGGGGTGGGCAGATGGATGGCCAAATGCACTGGCGAGGGGGCCAGGACCCAGAGCCCCCCTGCAGCCTGCCCTGGGCTGGTGCTGCTCCCAGGCCTTAGGGGTGAGCAGCGCTCCGGGAGACCCCCCCCTGACCCCACCGTGGGACACGTGGAGGCCATGCCGAGGGAGGCAGCTCCAGCCCCCAGGCTGCCCACCCCGTCCTCGTCCTCTTGGGGTCTGGATCACGCACCTCTCTGAGCAAAGCTGGGGCTGCAGAAGGGAAAACGCTCAAGTCTTGCAACGAAGCAGCAGCAGAGGGAATGCGGGCCGAGGATCCGGAGTCCTCTTACTCCACCTGCAGGCAGAGGGCCAGCAGCTGGGGCGGAGGGCTGGGACACCTCCAGCAGCTGGACACACATGTCCTTCCTGGGGCCTTGCTGGTCCCCCGGGTGAGCAGTCCACCCACTCTGAGACCTAAGTGGCCTCCAGGACTCCAGTCCTTCCAGGACAAGCCCAGCGGAGGGTCTTGGCTGGCACCACTGGGCAGGACTCCAGGAGGCCTCTCCAGGCATCTGCAGCTCTGGAAGCCCCCACCGCAGCTGTCTGAGGCCCGGCTCGCATCTTGCTGCTGGGACTGGGTCACAGCTGGGGCCTTCTGCTGCCTCGGCCCCTGGACCTCACTCCACCATCCCCTGTTTTCTGCTCAAACCCTCACTCTGGCTTCTGAGCTCCTGCTTTCCCTGGTGCCAAGCGCAGGAGGCGGCGGCCCGCACTCACGCATTCACTTCCTCACTCGCTGCTCGCTGCTGAGCGCCTCAGTGCCTGGAGCGGAGCATCGCGGGGTCTCAGAGCTGAGTTTCAAACGGGGTCTTTCTGCAACTAGCCCCAGGCCAGGATGGAGACAGAATGATGAATAAACAGGCCCCTTCAGCGCCCCTGTGACAGAGGCTACAGTGCAGGGAAGAGGGACCAGGGAGCGCAGAGGGGCCTGGAACTGGCCTGGGGGAGTGGGTGCTCTGCGAAGGCTTCTGGAGGGGCTGCGTTGCGGCTCAAGGCCAGGAGGAGAAACAGGAAAATAAAGGCAGGAGCTGGAGGCTGGCGGAGGAAGGAGAGACAGAGGTGAGTGAGGGTCCGGCTGTGGCTGGGGTTAGCTGAAGGGACAATGACACATGAGTTTGCAGATGCCAGGACAGGGAAGAGAGGGGAGCTTAGAGAGCTGCCCCAAGCTGACAAATTTCCAGAAGGTTCCAGAAGGTTCCAAAAGGCAGAAGGGAACCTTGCTCTTGAGCCCAAGGTTTCTAGCATTTGGCAGGAAACCTCACTGTCCCCCCGACCCCCCTCCTTGTGGCCAACGCAGTTTGGTGCCCTCTGGGCAAAGGGCCTATGAGTCCACTGGCTTCCCTGACACCACGCTGCCTGCTGAGCTCCCCCTTCCCAACAGAGAAGTGTCTCAGCCAGGCTGTGGGACAGTGAGGGCGTGGGCAGCAAGACCGGCATGCTCAACGATGCTGCTCCAAGCTCCCACCCAAGCCCTCCACCGGGCTGGGGCCAGGGCTGTCAGTCACCCGAGGGTGTGCCAGGCCTGGGCTGCCCTGGAACGCAGCCTCTTCCCCAGATCCCCCCAGCCCAATGCAGCCTCCATGCTCCTCCTCTGGGCCTCAGTTGCCCTGTTTGGACTGGCTGATCCCAGAGGGTCCTCCTTGCCCTGTGGGTTCCCACCAGACCGCAGGGTGGGCTGAGCCTGGGGGGACGCTGAGCAGGCTGCCCAGGGTCACTATACCCACTCTCTTTGAGCTAGCAAGGCTGATGCCGAAGGCTTTGGGCTTCGCTTTAACTAGTCGGCCACAGGAGCATCCTGCTGGTGAGAGAATGGGGTGGGCCCGTCATCGGTGGGTCCTGACATGGGGTGACTAAGGCTCACTTCACCTCTGGGTTTCCAGGGAAGAGATTAAATCTCAGTGACAAACACTCTGGGAGGGGGAGGGCAGCTTGTGGCCACAGACCTGAGTCACCAGGACTGTCTCTGGGAGGTGGGGAGTGTCCTCTGCAGGGAGGGGCACTTCCCTATCTCAAAGGGCCCTGCTCTGGTAGGAAGGGTCACTCATCTGGGAGACTTCAGGCGTAGCCCTAGGAGGCCCAGCAGGGAGCTGGCCTCAGGCCACCTTAGAAAGGCCTTTCTCAGGCCACCAAGCTGCTGGAAAGGGAATTCCCTGTCACTAGAAGAATTCAAGCCCGGTTTGATCTCCGTGTAATGAGGAAGGAGATGTGCAGAGTCCCGTGTCTGACTCCGCGCGTCTGACTCTGCGCGTCCGAGCTGCTGCCAGGCTGTGTGTGTTTACACATGTGGTACTAGGAGCCCTGGTTCTGTGGTCGCGGTTCTGGGCCAGGGTCAGGGAGGCAGCGGCGTCGAGATCTGGGGAAGCTGTCTGGTCCAGGCCTTCTGTGCCTGATTCTGGGGTTCCCCCTGGCAGACAAGAAGCCCCCTCATTCCTTTGTTCCACAGATAGCATTGCTCCCTCCTGTGTGTCAGGCCACAGTCCCATCCACGGGAGCTGACATGAGGGGGCATGAGACAAAAGCATCTAGGACATAAATGCAATTGATCATCAACTGATCATGGGAAGGAAATGCCCAGGCGGGTTATGTAGGAAGGGGAGGGGTCACAGCAGGCCACAGTGAGATGGCTGAGGTGCGACAGTAAGACGTGCAGGGTGTTCCAGACAGAGGGACCAGCCAGGCCTGGGGCCCGGAGGAGAGAGAATGGCTGGCAGGTTGGGGAGCTGCAGGAGGCTGGTGTCGCTGGGACAGAATGAGCGGACAGACGGGCGGCAGCATCCAGCCATGAGCCTCAAGGGTCACCGAGAGGGTGTGGGCCTTTCCTTCCTGTCTCGGCAGCCACTGGGGGGTGGTTGGCAGACAAGGACACAGTCTGCCTTCATTTCTAACAGGTCCCTCAGCTGCCATGCAGGGAGGGGGCAGGGAGCTGGTGTGCAGTCTACTGCAACAGTCCAAGTGGGATGTGGCCATCGAGAAGCAGTGCGATTTGGGGTGGGTTTTGCAGACAGAGCAGCGGCGTTCCCGGGGCAGAGGTCAGGACGGGAACCTGGGGGGCGGGGAAGGCCAGAGGAGGCCAACCATGTGCCTGGCCCAGCCGGGCACCAGCTGCTGCGTGGGTGCATGTGGGGCTTGCTCCAGGGCACCCCCGGGGTAAGGAAAGGAGCCAGGACGCAGCTTGCTCAGAGGGAGGCCTGAGCCGAAGGACCTGTTCCTCCTCTGCCCGGTGTGGACCATGGGTAGAGGGACTGGCTGGCCAGGCCCAGGAACAGGCTGAGAGCAGGGGCTCTGGGTCAAAAGGCAGCTCCAAGTCAGGCTCCAATATGATCTGCCTGTGTGACCTGGGCCCCTCCGCCTCAGTCTTCCCCCCTGTAAGCTGGGATGAGAGTCCCTGTCCTGGAGCTGCGAGGAGGGTCCAGTGAGACGCCTGTGATGTGCACTTGGCAGACGTCCCCTGACCCCCTCCTCACCATAGAGGCCAACTGGGGAGCAGAGAGCAGATGTGCTCCCCAAGCTGGTGGCCAAGCAAGGACCCCTGGGAGGCCCATCTGACAGGGTCCCACCTCTGCCCTGGCTAGGCTCATGGGTGGAGGGGGGTGGAGGGGTGCTGCAGGGGTGGGCAGGCCCTTTCTCCCACCAGGACAGGGTAGTGTCCCCAGAGAACTCTGTCTGCAGACCCAGGGCAGGTGCCTCAAGGATGGGGCTCCAGGGGAATCCAGGGCTCTGGGAAGATATTTCATGGTAGCTGGATCACTTCGTGGTGAAGATACAAAGAGCCCCCGCCTCATGTGAACACAGCACTCTACAGTTTACGAATTGCCCTCATTACCATTTTCTGGCCCTGCCTCAGGCCCGGGCCCCGTGTCCCAGCCTCTCTGCTCATCCTCAAGGGACCCCCTCGGCTGTTGTCCCTCCCACTTTCCATAGTTCCTCCCTGGGGGCCTCCCCGCTTCACTGGTCCCCGACTGCGGCTAGGGCCCCCCGGATCCCCTCCCATCCGCCTCGTGGGGCTCTTGCCATGGCCATCAGGACTGTGTCTGTGGCCGGCGTGGCCTGTGACCCCCCGACCCCCAGCACATATCATCTCATAAGGACTGCACGGTCCCCAAACGACCTCTCCCATCCGGGGCCTCCCTGGGGCCACTCACCCAGGACTCCTCTCCCGCACCCTCACGGAACCCCCTCCTTGAGGACCCCAGGTTCATGCCAAACTGCACCCCACAGTCGCGTGGGCCCTCGGTGTGACCACAGTCCTAATCCTTCTCAGACCTCTCCGAGTGGCCAGTCACAGTGTCCCTACTTCACGCTGTACCCTCATGGGCCCTGCAGGCTTCTTGTCCTGCCCAGTCGGTCTCCAGCCCCCCCCACTGCCCAGCGAGGCCTTTCTCTCAGTGACTGTCCCCACCTGGCTCTGCTGTTCCCTCCGGCCAAGACACACCCCCTTTCCCGTGCTGGTCACCCTTCAGGCCTTGGCCGGGATGTCAGGTCCTCCAGGGCTGTGCGGATGCCCCTCCCCAGATGTCCCTGGCTTTTGATGCTGCTGCCCGGTGTGGCCTGGCCTGGCCCTGTGGTGCCTCCCGTGCAGCAGCCGTATGGGCAGCCCCCATCCCACGGACGTTTGCTGCCACCTTCCCTACCCATGTCGCTGGCAGCTCAGTCAAAGCTTGGTGCCAGACCCAAGCGCCAGCCCAGGCCCTGCACAGCTGCGGTGGGGAGGGCAGGAGTCCCCACGGGGACACCAACAGCACCTATTTTTAGCCTCAAGAAGAAAATAAACCCCAACACCCACAACGTGCAACACAAATATTTGTTTTTATTCTTAAAAGGGCTTGAATGGCTGGCTCAGAGGTTCACGCTGGCTCAGAGGAGCCCTGCCCGGCCCCGCCCGAGCGCTGGCCTGTCCTTCCCGGAGCTGCCGGCAACCTGCCCTGCCGCCCCTGCCGCTCCCTCGTGCAGGACGCCCTGAGGATCCCCGCGGCGTCGGACTGCACCCTCCATCCGCAACACGGGGCTGACCTCCTCTATTTGGGGGCACCGCTCTGATTGCTCAGTCTTGGGTCCTGAGCTGTGCTGGAAGGGAGCAGACATGAGCGACAGGCCCAGGAACTCATGGCCTCGGGAGAGGAGCGGGAAGGTTAGTCCTCCACGCTGGGAGCCCCGGAACAACAGGGCACCTGCTGCCTGGGCTTAAAACAGCAATGGATTCTTTCACAGTTCTGGAAGCCAGAAGTCAGAAATCAGTACCCCCAGGCTGAAATCAAGGTGTCACAGGGCCATGCCTCCTCGGAGGCTCTAGGGGAGGGTCCTTCCTTGCCCCATCCAGCTTCTGGTGGCTGCAGCGTCCTTGGCATCAGACTTTGAGGCCAGTCTTCAAATCTCCCCCTGCCCCCCCTTCACCAGGCCTTCTCCACATGTCGAAGCGGCCCCACCCCCCTCTTATAAGGACACAGGTGATCGCATTGGGGCCACTGGGTAATCCTGGATACTCTCCTCATCTTGAAGTCCTTAACTCAGTCCCACCAGCCTTATAGGGCAACACGTCCAGGTGCCAGGGATTAGGGCCTGCCTGTCTTTGAGGTCCCTTACTCAGCCCGCTGCAGACAGCCTGGCTACATGGCTCTGAGAAGCCCCCTGGAGGGAGCTCCTTTTGGGCAGAGGACAGAAGAGGGTCTATGCGAGCAGGCCAGTGGCTGCTGCACCCTGAATTTGGGTTTGGAGGGACCAGCAAAGGCTCGTGGCTGCGCCCAGCCCACCAGGTGGGACTGCTGGTTGGGCTGAGAGGCGCGGGGCATGGGAGCCATCCCGGGGCTCTCACACACATGGCCGTGTGTGCCAGCAAAGCACATCGCCCCGAGCCTGGCCGGGGCCTTCGCGGCCCACACTCCATGGGCCCCGCCAGCGTCCACAGGGAGGGGTTGGTGCGAGGGAAGGGACAATAAATGATGCTCCTGTCATTCCCGGGACCTCTCAGCCCTGCCCCAGCCCCTCCTGCACAGGGACCATGGGACCTCCCACTTGGTCAGGGTCTGCCGAGGACCCTGTGGAACAACTGTGTCGGGTCAGCTGAGGCCGTGATAACATGGGGACCCCAATTTTGTCCCCTGGACACTACCTCCAAGACATACCTTGAGCCTCT
The DNA here is from genome assembly GCF_000696425.1 of Galeopterus variegatus. Classification (NCBI taxonomy): domain Eukaryota; kingdom Metazoa; phylum Chordata; class Mammalia; order Dermoptera; family Cynocephalidae; genus Galeopterus; species Galeopterus variegatus. The sequence continues at coordinate 61,644 of NW_007736458.1, forward strand.
CTTGTCCAAGGTGTCATCTGTCCCCTCAACTCCGCACGCTCTTTCCACCATCTCCTGCTGCTGCTTGGCGGGACATTAGTCACATCAGACTGCACTGCCAGCTGTCCGAAACCTTGAAGGACGTCCTGAGTCCTTTCCGACATTCTCAGGCCTGTGCCTGCCCCTGGCCCTCTCTAAGTTTCATTGAACAAGCCCCCTCTTGATGCTTTACACCCTCAGTGGCCTCCGCCTGGACTCTCCCTGCAGACCACGTGGCTGTCCTCTTGCTCCTCAGGGCCCACCCCGAGGTCACCTCCTCAGAGGGGCCCAGGAGAAGAAGCCTCCCAGGCCCTGGCCCTCAATGCCCGGAGCTGGCTGTCACTGAGCCTGGCCCCCAGGCTTCTGTTTGGTTGTCACCAGCATATATTCCCCAGGGCAGGCATGCCAGCCACCTTGCCACCACCGTGGCCCAGTGACAGGGCCTGGGGCCTGGTGGGAACACAGCGATGTTTCGTTGAACTGATGGATGACTGTTTCCCAGATATTGGCTCAATGATTAGAAAATGCCATAAATATCAGAAAACAAGAATATCTAAGGATGAAACAAATAGTTTAGCAAATGTGGGAACTCGAGCGAGCCCCAGCAGACAAGATGTTTCCCTCCCCCTCCCCCAACCCCTCACGGGGTTTGGGCCTGAGACCTAGCCCCTCCCAACCTGGCTGGGTTTGAGTTACTAGGAGAGTATGAGCTCAGGTGGAGACTTTGTCCACTGAATGCATTTACTGAGCACCTACTGTATACCAACATTGCCCTGTGAACAGTGTGCTAAATGCTAGGTCCAGGACATGCCAGGGCTGGGAGACTCAGATGAGGCCTTAAACCCATCCTTAGGGTCTGAGAGCTCTTTCTGGAGAAGAACGGGAGGCTAGACATCTTTCTGTTGTGTCCTGGAGTCTGGTGCACAGAAAGGATCACGGATACTTTTTGAACCAAATCAACAAGAACAACTGGCCTGGACAGAGGGGAACAAGAGATGCACCATCGCCCCACACGCAGCCAGGTGGGGCTCTGAGGAGTGCTCCAGGGGGGCTTCAGCTCCAAACCGTCTTACACCTCACGCCGTGCGTGTCTGCAGGGTGAGCGTTTGGGGTCTGGATTGCTGGCGCGGGTGACTCAGGGCTTGTCGCAGAATCAGGAGTGATTTCAGGGGCACGGTGGGGGGAACTCTAGGGTGCATCTGATGCTGCTGTTTCACACTGTGCCCCCTGGAGCCCTGGGGCTTAGGGCAGGTGTCCAGGAACTGCCTCTGTCAGGGGCTCTGGCCCTCAGGCCCACTTTGATGGTTTTACAAGTCAGGGTTCCATAGAAGAGTTAGTTTGACAAAGGGACATTGGTGCTAAAAATGTTTGAAAACCACAAAGTGAGTCCAGCCCCAAAGTCACATGCCACATACTGGAGGCTTGGAGACGGACACAGTCTGCCCCAGGCCCACACTGGCTGCATTGGTCTGGCCCCATGTGCCCATACCCAGGGCCTCAACCTCAAATGCAGGCCCCCTGAGGCTGGGTTCTCAGCTCCTGCAAACCCATGGAGATGGCCTGGGATAGAGCAACCCGCCACGTGGCCCACACACTCAGCCAAAGCCAGGAGAGTCTGCGCTAGAATGTTCCTAAGTCAGACCAACACACAAAAGATGAGTTCTAGAAATGCTTTGCAAGCTCTATGGCATGCTAATTACGGCCACTAAGGACATGTGTCAGGGCAGGTGGCACCAAGGAGCCTTGTTACCTGGGTGCAGGTTGGCTTACCTGGAGTAATGATGAAGGGTCCACCTGCCGTGTTCCAGGAGGCCTGGCACCTGCTCTCTGCCTCTGGGTGTCACCTGGTGGAGTCTGCCTGTGCCCCTGGACAGGTGGCACTCAGTGCTGATGGATCACATGAGGCTGACCATGCCACCCTGGCCCCAGGCCTCATGGGCTGACAGAGTGAGGTGAGAAAGGCGTGGACCTGCCAGAAGAAGCTTCCCAACAAGGACCCAGGAGCTGCCCAGGGCCCAGTCAGAGGAGTGGTGGGCTGTGGGGCTCAGAGCAGGCAGGGCTGCCCCAGCATCGTAAGGCAGAATTGGATGGACCTTCCTGATCTGGCTGGTAGTGACGGAGGAGTGACCCCAGGGAGTTCCAGGGCCAGCTGGGTATGGGTCCTGGGTGTCTGCAGGGCGTGAGAAGAGCTCTGGGAGGCCCGAGGGTCCCTAGGACAGCAGGGGGTGGGTCCAGAGTGCACAAGGCCTTGAACACCAAGGCCAGACACTGACTCTGCTTCCTCCCAAGGACCACAGCCTGGCAACTTGTGGGGGTTGCATCAAGGGGGCCACTAGCCCCTTCCCACTGGGCTCTCGGCTGCATCTGCCGCAGCTGATAATCTCCTTTGTGGGGAAAGTCTCTCGTCACAGCCCCCACCCCAGCACCTGCCCCCAGGCCTCTGGAAGAGTGAAAGAACGAAAGGATGAGTGAGTGAATGAATGAAGGAAATGGCAAGCAAATGAATGAATGAATGAATGAGGGAGCAAGCG
>NW_007736459.1:0-573 GCF_000696425.1 Galeopterus variegatus
TGATGATGATGATGAAAACTCCATCTCACTCATCTAAACTTTATATGCTGCTAGTGAAGTTACGACCAGAAAAATAATGGCTTTCATTCCTTTATTGACTTTGATAAAGAATTAAGTGAGACATGGTCAACATTATGTTGGATGCTAAGGCCCAGGAAATCTGAGAGTCTGGAGATTTGTCTCACTCATCCCTATTTCTAGAGCATAGCATAGGCCTGGCCCACAGAGGAAGCTCAGTGAACACTTTTACTAACTGGATAGAGTCCTNAGCTGGACTTTGAGGGACCTCTCCTGCCCAAACTTCTCCTGGCCTTCTCAGCAACTGAGCATCCAACCACAACACAAAGGAGAGAAGAAAACATGGAAGGATTTGCAAAGGCTTGGCCAAGTACCGACAAGAGCAGCAGGTCAGTGAGTGAACAGTGACTGCAGTGGATAAAGTGAGAGCCGGTGCAGTACAGCAGGACGGCTAATGACTATGGACTCAGAAGCCAGACCACCTGGGTTTCAATCCAGTTCCACCACTTAGTAGCTGTGTGACTTTGGCCCAGTTCTTGGACCTCTCTGTGCCAC
>NW_007736459.1:1463-4030 GCF_000696425.1 Galeopterus variegatus
AGCATAGGCCTGGCCCACAGAGGAAGCTCAGTGAACACTTTTACTAACTGGATAGAGTCCTCAGTGCCGTGAGGTATACCAGAATGAACAAGATATTCAACTGACCTTAAAGGAGCTTATACTACTAGAGCACATTTTTCCACGATGTCAATGACATTTCTGTATGCCACAAGACGGAAGTTTTCCTAAAAGTTGTCAATGAGACAATCAATAACCAGCACATTTATCTCCAAAAAGCAAAAGCAAACTCCTCTTCAAAAACTTAAACAGCAGCTAATGTTTTCTCTACTTTCATAAAACATAATCAAATGTCAGCCTTGTGAATATTTATGATCTGAAGCAGACAGTTTGTATTTGAACGTCAATTGTTTAAAGACTATTCAAGTGCTTTTTGACAGAAATCTTATAGCCTACACATTCCCTGTACACAATACTTAGAAAACATGCCTTTATAATGTTTTCCAGGAGAAGGTCAGAAAGGCAACTAAATGTGATTATTTGAGCCCATCCAGAGCTTCATTTATTCTGGCCGGTGCATTTGTAAAGGTTAGAAGCAGAGACGTTTCACTGGCAGGAGGCCACCGTGACTCTTCTCATTTATAAGTAAATATTATTTGGGTCATAGTGTTTCCGCTTCTCGGATAAGTTCCTGGTAGAACACAACAAGGAAATGAGAGAAAGGGCAAAGGAGTCATCTCAGCTATAATGTTTGTCATGAGTATAGTTTTCCAGCAAGGTGTGGGGAGGGTATGCTTTATTGAAATTTACGGTCTTCTGCTAGTAACTACTTATGACTTTAAACAAGTCATCTGGGCCTCGGTTTCCTCAATACTAAGAAAAAAATGATAAAGATTATGTCGGTATTAAACATCGTTAATGTACTATTGATCACTCATTTTAAAAATGAAGCTATTTCTGAACTTCTGATGTGCCTCCCAGCTCAAAAACACAGTGGGCCTGTGAATTTGATAGTGGGAATATAAGAACCACAGTAAAAATGGACATATTTCACTCAACTACTCAAGAATAAGCCCAGAACTGTCTCTGAGTCTCAAGCATCTCATCACACCAATACTCTGCCCAGAGCAAAAATGTCTGGGCATAATTTAAATTTCAGTTTTTGTCCATTTTTTTCTACTCCTCTAAAAAAGCAAGAGAAAACTTTCTAAAATATATTACCTACTTCCCTGGCTGCTTATACTGGAAATAATGAGCTCAATTAGATGATTTTTGGGGATTCAGGTGTGGCAGTCTTAAACAGCCATGATTGTTCAAAACTGTGCTTGTTTGTAGCACCTAGTAGTGCTAGGCATTGTTCATGCACTGGGGATACAAAGCGACCAAGAGGGACAGAATCCCGTTCTAATGGAATTTACATTTTAATGGGAAGTAGAGAAAGACAGACAACCCCAATTAAAATAAATGAACAAGATGATGGAGGCAATTATAACAGCCATGTAGAAAGACAACGGTGTGATGGGATGAGAGGAGTAGGGTGGGGAATTGGAGGCAGGGGTGGGGCAAGCAGGACAAATGTTTTAGATCAGGAGTCCAGGGGTGGCCTCTCAATAAGGGGGCACTTGAGATGAGACCTAGGCAAAAGAAGGAGGCTGCTTTGCAAAGGTCACGCAGAGCTTCCCAGGCAGAGGCCACAGCAAGTGGCAATACTGGAAACAGGAGGAAGTTTGGGGCACTTGAGGGATGGGAATGAGACACCCGTGGATGGCTTCAGAGAATCACAAGAGAGGCCACATAAGGACTTGGTATTAGTCTAAGGTCACCAGGAAGTCACTAGCGGGTTATATGAGGTGGCAGTTCTGGTTTAATTTGGGTCCCCTGAAAGCAACACTATGATTTACATTTCAGATCCATCACTCTGGCTGCAGGGTGAGTGGCTGCAGGAGGCAGGAGAGGAAGCAGGGGGACCCATTAGGAGGCCCACGGGCACCCAGCAGAGAGGAGGTGGGGGTCGGGACCAGGGTGGTCACACTGGATGGGGAGAAGGGTGAGGATTCCAGATACCTTTTGGAGGAATGAGATTTGTGATGGGTTGTATCATGTCCCTCAGAAAGATACATCTAAATGCTAACCCACAATACCTGTGAATATGATCTTACCTGGAAACAGGGTCTTTGCATATGTAACCAAGTAAAGATGGGGTCATACTGGATCAAGGTTGGCCCTAAATCCAATGACTGGTGTCATAACAAGGAGAGAGAGATATGAGGGCACAGAGATACACAGGGAAGGAGATTGGCATGATACAGCTGCAATCATGCCAGGGGTTGCCGCTGCCACCAGGAGTTGGAAGAGGCAAGGAAGGATCCTCCCGAGAGCCCGCAGGGAGCATGCCCTGCTAACACCCTGACTTCAGACCTCTGGCTTCCAGAACTATGAGAGAATAAATTCCTGTTGTTTGAAGCCACCCAGTTTGTTCCAGCAGCCCTCGGACACTAACCCAAGGGTACTTCAAAAAGTTCATGGAGAGATTTATATGATCTTTCAATTCTATTTTTTTTTTCCTTTTTGTCTTTTTTCGTGTCCGGCAACGGATCGCAACCCTCAGT
>NW_007736459.1:4615-5586 GCF_000696425.1 Galeopterus variegatus
CCGCTGCACTCCCAAGCGGCGCACTGTAGCAGTGCGCCACCGGCCAGCCCCTTTCAATTCTATTTTTCCGTGAACTCTTTGCAATACCCTCACACAAGGTTGTAAGAGAGAATGGCAGGGAGTTTTATAGAGCTCATTATATAAAAGGAACATCTATCTTAATGATGGAATGAGCTTTCTAAGGAGGCAGCCATAAATTACCTACTCATCGGCAGATACCCATCAAACTGTTGGGAGTGCTGACAATGCAAATGGAAATTATTGACTGTGGGGACACTTATTGCATCACCACACGAGGATTGCACGTGGCCACACCCTCACTCCCTGTCCCCCTTCACCTCCTCTCTGCTCCCTGCCACTGGCCAATGCCACCCTAACAAAGTTCTGCCACTGGAAACAGTGCTAGGAAATCTGTCCTAGACAATGACTGGCAAAACTTTGAAAAAATTTTTCTTTTGAGTCAAAAGAACACTAGACACAGTTAAAGAGCAAACTACAAATCAGTGCTTTAAGATAAGCTGACCACTGTGGCAAGCTCTTCATGGAACTGTTAGACAAACCCAAAGTTTTAGAAGTTTGCCTGGTAGAATTTTTGGAGAGCCACCAACATGAAGTCTTCTCACCAGTGCCTGCTTCTCCTCGTCTCGGACTGTGGGAGCTGTTTATGTGCATCTCTGCTCAGCCAGTGGTAAACTTCTTGAGGTCAGGAATCTTGTCTAGTTTAAATCTATTTTCCTTTAAACCCAGTGCATTCATTTACTCAATAAATATTTATGAAAAGCACTCTGCTAAGCCCTGGGCATCGTTAATAAATATTTTCTGGACTGAATTGAATACATTATATTCCCTGGTGGAAATAAAATAATGTAAAACACAGGTAGGAAGGGAGGGAGGGATGAAGGGAGGGATCGACTTGATCATATGTTAAAAAATGAGAAAGAAAAAAATAGTAAGAAAAGCTTCTGGGAAAG
>NW_007736459.1:5651-7256 GCF_000696425.1 Galeopterus variegatus
GACTTGATCATATGTTAAAAAATGAGAAAGAAAAAAATAGTAAGAAAAGCTTCTGGGAAAGACTGTACAGTCTCCATGCCTGAAGACCAAGACGAAAGTAGATAATTGAGAAGTGCACCCCGCAAGATGCACTGGGCAAGCCCGGGGACCTCGAAGTCCCATCCAAGTCTAGGGGATGCAGAGGGAGAAAGGACAGACAGGCAAGGTGCCTAAGAACACAAAACCAAGACAGACTTGAGCTGGGACAAACTCGGGGGCCAGACAGCCATGTGCTAACTGTGACCTCCTCCTGTCCCTCACAGCACCCTGTCCTTTCCCTACTGAACACTTACCCCACTCCAGAATTGTGTGTTTTTTTGTTGTTTATTATCTGTCTGCTCTACTGGAGCACAGGCTCCATGCTTCATGACTATTTGCCCACTGCAGTTCACCCAGTACTGCATGAGGCACGTGCGGGCAGTCAATACGTATTGTTGAATGAATGAATATATGAGTTATTTTAAATTACTTAATCTCCCAAAGCCTCAGTTTTCTCATCAGTAAAATAGGAATTACAGTTGTATTTACTTCCCAGGGCTGATGGAAGGATCAAAGGAGGTAAAGTATTTTAAATGCTTTACTCATAAGAGATGTCTAGTAAATGATGTCTACCAGGTTACAACTAATATCGTTGACATAATGTTATCATTGACATTATTATGGACATAAAAGCTCATATTTTACTTCAAATATTAAAAGAAAAGAAAAGTTAGAGCACAGTTTAAAAGGTAAACTGCATGTTGGAGACATTTGGAAAAATGATTAATAAAAAGAGAGGCCTGTTGAATTAAAACAAAGGCACAGAGCCGTAAATTGGATAAGGACGGACTTCCCCTCGGGGCAAAAAGAGACTAGGGGTGCTAACCAGGTGTCAGCAGGAAGAGGTGACTGAGACAACATTTCCCGTGGAAGCTCTTTCCCGTGGACTTTCTTTGGCAGCATCTCCAAAGAAAGGGACAATGTAAAACAGAAGTGGCTACACTTTGTCATGGAAACCGAGACAGACTCTTCCTGCCAGCCTCAAGTGGGACTTGTTCCTTAATACTTGAAAGACAATAAAAATATCAAAATCCTTTTCAGAACCATGCAGTTTGTCCTCTGAATGTTGTATTCTCATTATTTCTCGAGCGCATGTTTTGTTTTTACTTTTTAGTCAGATTTTAACGTAGAACTATTCAACGGTTCCGGCAAGGCTTAAGAGGAAGTTGTTCAGTCTACAGTTCACAGCATCACAATAACCTACGCCCAGATCCTGTCAATTCACACTCCCCAGTCGCTTACTTATTTCTTGTCAAACTATTTGAACTGTGGGTTAAGCCTGAGAACTTTTGATCTAGCAAATCACCTGGAGGGACCCTAGTTTAATGCTCTTTGAAACAAACCAGATTCCACCACGAGGTTGAGATGTAGGATCTCTAAGTGGCTTCCTTACCACAGACTCTTCCCATGTTTGTCTTCTGGCTCCAGAGACATCTGAGACATCACTCTGTGACTGACGGAGGTAAAAATCATTCTCGTCGTTGGGCCGGCCCGGTGGCGCACTGCTACAGTGTGCCGCTTGGGAGC
>NW_007736459.1:7972-19678 GCF_000696425.1 Galeopterus variegatus
GGGTTGCGATCTGTTGACGGACATGAAAAAAGACAAAAAAAAAAAAAAAAATCATTCTCGTCTTACCTCTTTGGTCCAGGGGTCAACAAATTTCCTGTAAATAAATAACCAGGTCGTAAATGTTTTAGGCTTTGTGAGCCATAAGATCTCTGTTACAAGTACTCAGCTTTGCCACTGTCACACAAAAGTAGCCACAGACAATACGTAAATCAATATGCATGGCTGTGTTCCAATACAACTTTATTGACAAAAGAGGAAGCGGCTGGATTTATCCCGAAGGCCACAGTTTACCAACCCCTGCTTTAGTCATCTGTTTTCCCCCAGATTGAGATAGCCAGAAAATCAATGGATTTTTTTGAATCCTGAGAACTAAAAGAAAACCCATTTTAATGGTAAAGAAGACAATTAGCTCCCTTACCACCAAATAAAGTACAATTATCCAAAATATTGCCCCACAATTTATAGTTCTTATTGTTTTGCTGTTTCTTTTGATCAGTTCTTCTTCGTACTGATTGCATGGAAGCACAAAATAGACAGCCGAAGCCCTGTTTCAAATGCCTGTCTTACACAGAACCCTGACATATAAGAGAATTTGAGAAGTGGAGAAGGGTTCTCCAGGTGATCTACATCCTCATGGGTTTGGATAAACTCTTGAGTATTTGGAGATGCCCCGAAGCACCCCTACAGACCCAGGGCTCTCACAGGCCCAGCTTAACAAACATTGGTAAATGGTACTGAGGATGGGGCTCAGAGTTGAGAGACCTGAGCTCTAGACAGGGCTATGTCCAGTTTCTTTGGAAACTGCAAAGAGGAGAATATACAAGAGGCAGAGTCGCAGAGATGCAGAAGGTAATTTGGCCCCAACATGCCAGTTCCTGGTTTGGGCCCCTCCCTACAGATAGATTCCCAGCTGGCCCTCTATAGCCTGTGTCCAGTTTTCTTCCAATAAATATCATTTTGCTTTTTGTTTAATTTGGGGTTTTTTCTGTTCTTTGAAACTCAACAACCTTAAACAAATTAGCAGCAGAATTAGGTTTAATGGCATTTTAATCCTGTTGAGTTTATACTGAAAGAGACATCAAATGGGCCAAGTGAATCCTTAGATATTTTCCTACAACTATTTACAGCTTCAGTTTCATCTCTGGAATTAAGAATGAATCAGAGAACATTCAGTGCAAAGTTTAGCTAGTGATTCAAAGTCAGAGTAGTGTGATTCATGAGACAAGATTAAAATAATTAATGCTACATCCAAGCTAAATAAAGATTAAAGGTGTAGAGATAAGTGAGTCTGAGTATCTAAAAAGCGTGAACAACTGAATGATGAGGTTTGGGGATGGTAGTGAGGTATCTTAGAAAAGAAGAGGGCAGCAGGGCTCAGAAAAATGTCCTGAATATTCCTAATTTCATTAGAAAGTAGAATTATCTGTTTCCAGGTATTTGCAGAACTATCTGCAGAATTACTGTGCATTTTCTGAGGTTGACCTAGATAAGCAGGTACAAGCTGTGTTTTAGAGCATTAGTTGTCAGTAGCTGGCAAGGAGCGATGTTAGAGCTGCCCTTCTGGGACTCGGGGCTCCGCCGAAGCCTCTGCTGTGACCTGACATGGCTCTGCCTTCACGTGGCACACTTCGGGGAACACGCCTTGCACACCAAGGACAGCAGTGCAAAGCTAAGTTGAGAAGCCGTGTGGTAAGCAATTCATCCCTAGTGCCTGCTTGTAGCCCTCCAGACAGAGAAGGGCCTAGATACCNGTAAGCAATTCATCCCTAGTGCCTGCTTGTAGCCCTCCAGACAGAGAAGGGCCTAGATACCTCCCCTGTTTGGATTCAAGAACAAAAGACAAAAATGGCTAGAAGAGAGGAGCTCAAATGTTCTCACAACAAAAAATGATAAATTTTTGTGATGAGGAATTTGCTAACTACCCTGATTTGATCATTACTCATTGTATACATGTATTAAAATATAACTCTGCACCCTATAAATATGTACAATCAATACATTTCAATTTAAAACTAAATTTTAAAAAAAAAAGAACAAAAGACAGTGTAGCATAGGGCAGTGGAAATGGAATTGACGGGGACTTGGGGGTCTGAGATCTGGACTCAGCTCTGCTAGTTAGTGGCTATGGGGCCGGGTAGATCATTTTGACTTTCAGTTTTCTCACTGATGACATAGGACTAGACCAAGGGTCAGAAAACTAGGGCCCACAGGATAAATCCAGCTGCCACCTCTTTTGTTTGTTTGTTTTGTTTTTTATTTATTATTAGCATATTCATTGTTACAGATTGTGATATTTCTTTATGCCCTTCGCCCAACCTATCACTTCCCAAACCCCTTCCATCCCTCTCCCCATCTCTAGTATTCTTAGGTTTGTTCTAACCTTCCGAAAGTTCGACTTATTGTTGTGGTCTTTTGTCTCTCTCTTTCCTTCATTCCTTCCTTACTCCCTCTTTTCCTTCCCGCCTCCCTCCCTGCCTCCCTCCCTAGCAGCCAGTTATGAGTGAGAACATGAGGTATTTCTGTCTCTTTGCCTGGCTCACTTCACTTAACATAGTTTTCTCCAGACGCACCCATGTTGCTGCAAATGGCAGAATTTCCTTCTTTTTTATGGCTCAGTAGTATTCCATTGTGTATACGTACCACAGTTTCTTTATGCAGTCACCTGTATGCCACCTTTTTCTGTAATTAAAGTTTCACTGGAACACAGCACACCCATTTATTTACATACTGTCTAAAGCTGCTTTTGTGCTTCAACAGCAAAGATGAATAGTTGCAACAGTTAGTACATCCTGCAAACCCTCAAATAATTACTGTCTATGTACAGAAAAAGGTGACCAACCCCAGTAATAAATGCTTTCTGTGACATCTCCTAAGTTCTCTGACTCATCCCCACACTGTTACATGCAAGAGAAAGACCCACTGTTCTCATTCAGGACGAGTATTTGCAGACAATGGACTTGAGCTGTACCCTCAGAGACTTCTCATGGAAGTGTTCAGTCAACCAGGGAAAAGACAGAGTTAAGTTCATGGTCTCTGATGAGCCAGAGGAGAGAATGAACCTGTCTTTCCTTCCATAACACACAGCCTTTCCAGTTTTACCTGACAAGGTTCTCTTTTCCTCAAATATCAGAAAACTCAGCCCCTGGTCCCTGCATTTCTACACAGACTCAAAACTGAAACCAAATTGTAAACAATTTCTCTCACTGCTTTGCTGGGTAATAGATTTGGCAAATCCTGCATGTATAGGATCATTTCAATTCCAGCCACTCAGAGACTGGAGATTTCTATTTTCTTCCCAGCTAACACAATTTGTAAAGCACAGCCAACCGGGGGAAGGGTAGCCAATTTCCATTAAACTTTGCCAATTGTTTAAGAAGATTGCTTCTGTTAGAACTATACATATACACAGGATGTTAGGGGACACTTTTCCACAGAGAAACCTAGTTCCTGCAAGAAGAAAAAACAGCAGCCGCCACGGCCACCACCACCCTTCCCAGGCACTGACAGTCTCCACTAGCTGGTACTTTTCTGATACGGGCCATTTATCATTGTGACAGGAAGACTGGAAAGGAATTGAATGACCATTTTAATGCACATGACAGAAAGCACACTCTTACCAAAAATAAGTTGTGCAATTATGAAGCTATTAAAAAAAAATCCTTAACCCCTAAAATCTTCCATCTCTTCATGAAACAGGCCACATTTGGGTATTTAACAAAATTACAAAGACACTCCTGATTCTACTGCCCACAGTTCCCTGGTGGCTTCTCCTTCCCTCAACTGTCTTCAGCTAGCAGGTGCACTTAGTGACCTTCAGTGGAAAGCAGAGCTCTCTCTCCCCAGGGTCTATGCGAGTATATCCATCCCAGGAGAGGCTCTGAGTGCACCCATCTGGGTCCAGTGCCCATCCTTCACCTCTCAATCTTTGCATGAGGAAAAGAATGGGTTTGGGCCATCCTGGGTCCCAAACCCATTCTTATGGCAGTGGTAGGGATAACAGATTCTGATTGACACCCCTCCAGGATTATAAGCAGTAGAACAAGGTCCCCGAGAAACAAGAAAGACCCTTGAAGTGACCAAAACTGTAACTACCATGATCTATTGTGTCAGCCTTCAAACATGGTGTTTCTAAGGGCCTCAGCAGCAATGGGAAGGAGTGTTAATATTCCAGTTAAAAAAAAGAAAAGGAGTCAATTCAATTCACCAGACTAGCATCAAAAGGATGCCACACAAGCCACACAAGTGATAACAGTTTTGTGTCAATGTTGTCAAGTAGCAAACAAAATATTTGTTGTTTTGTGTCAGTCAAACTTGTATTATCAGTTCCCACAATAATGTAGATTTGGGAGTTTCTTTTTTACTATGTTGGCTGGTTTGTCCAGGTTCTCCATTCTTCCTCCTCCTTTCTCCTGCCACCTGGATTACCTGCTTCTCTCCTCATAATAAAGACAGTTATCCAGTAGGTAAAAGTATTCAAATGCTTAAGAAATAACAGGTCATTTTTCCTGAATTTAAGCTTCTGGAAAAGTAACTCTTTTTGTTGATGATCAACATTCACTTTGTAAAGGGTTTGTGTGTAAGGGGGGTTATATTTCTCTGGGGGGTCTCTTCATGGTGCTATCGGTAAGAATCTTGGAGGACGGTCTGCCAGTCACTCTGAAATCTAGAGGAAGTCAAGGTGAAAGCATGACCTTGGACTCCGCCTCCCACCCCCCAGAGGAAGCCAGCGCACAGCCACGGGCTGCTAACTCCAGCTGCTCTCCACCATACTAAGTCCTCGTCAGAGAGACAACATTTTTAGGACTAGAACTGCTCCCCCAGAGCAATGAATGCCCAGAGGTTTCTGATAGCCTTTCTCTGATACAAACTTGTTAATATTCTCTGATCTGTGTTCCTTGAACAAGTGTTCGCCATACCAAGTTTAAAGGGATTCCATTTAAGCCCAAATCCTCCAACGTGTGAATGGTCCATTTCCTCAAGACTGATTTTACTTGAGGGTGCCTTGTGCTTTTTNGAGCTCAAATGTTCTCACAACAAAAAATGATAAATTTTTGTGATGAGGAATTTGCTAACTACCCTGATTTGATCATTACTCATTGTATACATGTATTAAAATATAACTCTGCACCCTATAAATATGTACAATCAATACATTTCAATTTAAAACTAAATTTTAAAAAAAAAAGAACAAAAGACAGTGTAGCATAGGGCAGTGGAAATGGAATTGACGGGGACTTGGGGGTCTGAGATCTGGACTCAGCTCTGCTAGTTAGTGGCTATGGGGCCGGGTAGATCATTTTGACTTTCAGTTTTCTCACTGATGACATAGGACTAGACCAAGGGTCAGAAAACTAGGGCCCACAGGATAAATCCAGCTGCCACCTCTTTTGTTTGTTTGTTTTGTTTTTTATTTATTATTAGCATATTCATTGTTACAGATTGTGATATTTCTTTATGCCCTTCGCCCAACCTATCACTTCCCAAACCCCTTCCATCCCTCTCCCCATCTCTAGTATTCTTAGGTTTGTTCTAACCTTCCGAAAGTTCGACTTATTGTTGTGGTCTTTTGTCTCTCTCTTTCCTTCATTCCTTCCTTACTCCCTCTTTTCCTTCCCCCCTCCCTCCCTGCCTCCCTCCCTAGCAGCCAGTTATGAGTGAGAACATGAGGTATTTCTGTCTCTTTGCCTGGCTCACTTCACTTAACATAGTTTTCTCCAGACGCACCCATGTTGCTGCAAATGGCAGAATTTCCTTCTTTTTTATGGCTCAGTAGTATTCCATTGTGTATACGTACCACAGTTTCTTTATGCAGTCACCTGTATGCCACCTTTTTCTGTAATTAAAGTTTCACTGGAACACAGCACACCCATTTATTTACATACTGTCTAAAGCTGCTTTTGTGCTTCAACAGCAAAGATGAATAGTTGCAACAGTTAGTACATCCTGCAAACCCTAAAATAATTACTGTCTATGTATAGAAAAAGGTGACCAACCCCAGTAATAAATGCTTTCTGTGACATCTCCTAAGTTCTCTGACTCATCCCCACACTGTTACATGCAAGAGAAAGACCCACTGTTCTCATTCAGGACGAGTATTTGCAGACAATGGACTTGAGCTGTACCCTCAGAGACTTCTCATGGAAGTGTTCAGTCAACCAGGGAAAAGACAGAGTTAAGTTCATGGTCTCTGATGAGCCAGAGGAGAGAATGAACCTGTCTTTCCTTCCATAACACACAGCCTTTCCAGTTTTACCTGACAAGGTTCTCTTTTCCTCAAATATCAGAAAACTCAGCCCCTGGTCCCTGCATTTCTACACAGACTCAAAACTGAAACCAAATTGTAAACAATTTCTCTCACTGCTTTGCTGGGTAATAGATTTGGCAAATCCTGCATGTATAGGATCATTTCAATTCCAGCCACTCAGAGACTGGAGATTTCTATTTTCTTCCCAGCTAACACAATTTGTAAAGCACAGCCAACCGGGGGAAGGGTAGCCAATTTCCATTAAACTTTGCCAATTGTTTAAGAAGATTGCTTCTGTTAGAACTATACATATACACAGGATGTTAGGGGACACTTTTCCACAGAGAAACCTAGTTCCTGCAAGAAGAAAAAACAGCAGCCGCCACGGCCACCACCACCCTTCCCAGGCACTGACAGTCTCCACTAGCTGGTATTTTTCTGATACGGGCCATTTATCATTGTGACAGGAAGACTGGAAAGGAATTGAATGACCATTTTAATGCACATGACAGAAAGCACACTCTTACCAAAAATAAGTTGTGCAATTATGAAGCTATTAAAAAAAAAATCCTTAACCCTATTTCCTATTTTGCTTTATTATCCTAAATATATTATTTTAGCATTAAGCACACCAGTAACTTGGGGAAACACAATGTTCAAATGTAAAGATCCGAGCTGGATTTAGACTTTGTGGTTTGGAAGAAAAAATTTTCTCATTCCAAAGTGACTTGAAAACTCAAAAGCTTTGTGATAAGCACATGTGGAGATTTGCTTTCTAATATCCTAAAATATTCTCTGCTATTCACAAAGTTTCCAAATGGACATGAATAAAACATTGTGATTTCTCATGGGAACTATGCTCAAATGTTGTCCAAACAAGAACAGCCATTTGGAAGTCCTTGAGGTTATGTAAGTCCACCGATGCCCCAGCCATCAGACTCTTCAGGGCCTTTTGGGAATCTTCTGATGAGTCCCACAGTCTCCAATTCTGATGGTGTTTTGTTCCTAATATTTGGGAGGCCCTAGGGGAAATGCAATCTTTGCCTTAATCTAGCCTTCAATTTGTTTTCAGAGGCACACAAAATGCTACAAATTCATAACATATTACTTTGCATGGTGTTTTCATTGTGCAAGCACAGACCTTTGCATTTTATTTTAGGATAATTTCCATTCTCGGATTTCAGAGTTTCTCAGATTCATGCCTTCTCCAAGTCCTTATTGCCTCACGTTAATGGCTTTGCAGGAGTCTCCCTATCTCTGTCTTCCTTCCTCAGTCCTTCCACCAAACACTACTAGTGTGACCTCTGGACACTCATGACTGATCACCATTCTCCTGGTTTGATGGATCTGCATTGCCTGAAGAATGACATTCAAACTTTACAGGTTGGAACTTACACTTTTGGCCAAGATGGAGTAACAGAAGGATTTACCCTCCCACTTACGCCAACCAAAAATGGAAAGAATACAGGAAATAATGGTTTTCGAAACACTGAACATTAGGCAATGAAGAACAGTGGTCTCTGAGAGACAGGAAACACAAAGGATGTGCCTTACAATTGCTTCAATGTACTGCCTTAAGAATTTTCAGGCTATAGCACAGTTTGGGGATACTGGAGAGAGTCTGGCAGACTCCCTGTATTGAGGAAAGAGACCAAAGCAGCTAAAGTTCATAGGACAGAGGACGTGTACTGCCTTAAGAATTTTCAGGCTATAGCACAGTTTGGGGATACTGGAGAGAGCCTGGCAGACTCCCTGTATTGAGGAAAGAGACCAAAGCAGCTAAAGTTCATAGGACAGAGGACCAGAGAGAAAAGAGCTTCACAGAGAGAGAACTCTGGAGATTTTCAGAGTGTTCCCTTCATGTATTCAGCTGAATATCAATCAGCCCATGTGTGTGCAGAAACTTCCTGAGGATGGGGAAAGAACTACCTGAGAGGATTAGAGGTAACAGTACCTAGTGCTCACACAGGGATCAGAATACGTCTGTCATCCAAGATTCATGGACATTGAAATAGTACACAGAAGGGCTTACCTTAGTAATAAGAAAGAAATAACCCTAGACTGAGCATAGCTCTGGTCTCACCTAAAAATATCTCAAAAGTAAGACCCAAAAGTACCAAACTGTTTCCAAGTAACTTAATTTGATCACAGGACAAAGCTCAATAAAATTTATAGAAATACAAAAGAAAAAAATCTTGCATCCAACAAGATAAATTTAACAATGTCTGACAAATGGTGAAAAATTACCAGGCATGCAAAGAAGCAGAAAAATGTAACCCCTAATGAAGAGAAAAAGTAATCAATCAAAACTGACCCATGACTAACATAGATGTTAGAATTAGTGACAAAGACATTGAAATAGTTGCTACAACAGTAATCCAGATGTTCAAATGTTACATAGAGATATGGAAGATATAAAAAATATCAAATTAAACTTCTAGAGATGAAAACTATATTGTCTGAGATGAAAAAATACAGTCCATGGGATTAATAGCAGACGAGACATTGCAGAAAAAAAAAGAAAACTTGAAAATATCACAGTAAAAACTATTTTAAATGAAACAGAGAGAACAGAGAATTTAAAAAATTAACAGAGCATGAGTGAACTGTGGAAAAAGTTCAAGTGACCTAATATATGTGTAATTGGAGATCACAAAAGAGAGGACAGAGAAGGGGAGACAGAAAAAGTAGTTGCACCAGAGGCCACGTTGGGGAGGAGAAGTAGTGGACTAATGGGTACAAAACTATGCTATCTACCCTAAGTGAATCATTTTGCAATATATGCATGTATTAAAATAATACACTGTACTCCATAAAAATAAATATAAATAAAAAATATTTTTAAAAATAAAAAGTATTTGAAGAAATAATGGCTAGAATTTTCCAAATTTAATGAAAACTATAATCTACAGATCCAAGAATCTCAACAAAACCCAAGCACAAAAAACATGGAGAAAACTACACCAAAGTACATCATAATCAAATTGCTCAAAACCAGTGATAAAGATAAAAATCTTAAAAACTTCCAGAGGAAAAAAGATAAAAATTACAGAAGATCTCCTATAGGAAACAATGCGATCGTATAGACAGTAGAGCAATATCATTAAAGTACTAAAAGAAAAAAAAAAGATATTTCAAAAAATATCTTTTAAAAGCAAAATTGAAATGCTTTTTAAGATATACAAAAGTAGAAAGAATATAACACCAGCAAAGTCACACTACAAGAAACATTACAGGAAGTCCTGCAGGAAGGAGAGAAATTATACCAGTTGGAAATATGGAACCACAAAAAAAAAAATGAAGAACACCAGAAATGGTTACTTCCTGGGTATATATAGAAAATTTTTTTCTCATTGTTTAAATTTCTTTAAAAGATAAAAGATAGCAAAATGATCAATTTAAACCAAATAATATGAATAATTACATTAAATATAAATAGCCTAAATACTCCAATCAAAAGGTACATATTATCAGACTGGATTAAAAAAAAAAAAACAAGACCCAACTGTCTGCTATGTACAAGAAACATGCTTTAAATATTCAGATGCCAAAAGGTTAAAAACAAAAGGATAGGAAAAGATATACAATGCTAACACTAATCTAAATAAAGCTGAAGTGGCATTATTAACATCAAAGTAAATTTTAGAGCAAAAAGTATTACCAGAGATAAAGTCATTTCATAATGATAAAAGGCTCAATTCATCAAGAGGATATAACAATCTTAAATATGTATGTTCCTAATAACAGATATTAAAAATACAGGAAGCAAAAACTGATAGAACTGCAAGAAGAAATATACATGTTTACAATTATAGTTGGAGATTTTAATACACCTCTGTCAGCAATTGATTAAACAAGCAGACATAAAACCAATACAGATCAAGAAGATCTGAAAATGGACATGAATAAAACATTGTGATTTCTCATGGGAACTATGCTCAAATGTTGTCCAAACAAGAACAGCCATTTGGAAGTCCTTGAGGTTATGTAAGTCCACCGATGCCCCAGCCATCAGACTCTTCAGGGCCTTTTGGGAATCTTCTGATGAGTCCCACAGTCTCCAATTCTGATGGTGTTTTGTTCCTAATATTTGGGAGGCCCTAGGGGAAATGCAATCTTTGCCTTAATCTAGCCTTCAATTTGTTTTCAGAGGCACACAAAATGCTACAAATTCATAACATATTACTTTGCATGGTGTTTTCATTGTGCAAGCACAGACCTTTGCATTTTATTTTAGGATAATTTCCATTCTCGGATTTCAGAGTTTCTCAGATTCATGCCTTCTCCAAGTCCTTATTGCCTCACGTTAATGGCTTTGCAGGAGTCTCCCTATCTCTGTCTTCCTTCCTCAGTCCTTCCACCAAACACTACTAGTGTGACCTCTGGACACTCATGACTGATCACCATTCTCCTGGTTTGATGGATCTGCATTGCCTGAAGAATGACATTCAAACTTTACAGGTTTTCTGTTTACAATACGGCCTCCCACTACTGTAAAAATAGCAAAAATGTATATGGCACTTACCCGTGTGCTAGATTTAGTGTTCATAATGACGTATAAAGTCAGTGACCTTATTCCCATTTAATAGGTAAAGAAATTGAGCCACAGAGCAGTAAAAGGTATTTGTCTGAGGTCACAAAGCTAGGGAGTGTTAGGGTTGATATTTTCACTGAGGCAGTCTGGGCCCACAGTCTGTGCTCTTAGGTACCCTCCTGCCTCTCAATCCCATGTCTGAGCACTGGCCATTTCAAGGACAGGTCACACTCCTCTCCCTTTGTGTCTCTGCTCAGGCCGTTTGCCCTTCAGGTGTGCGTTTCCTGCCTTCTCCTACTGCCATCTTCATCCGGGCATCTCTCAATACTCAGCTCAAAAGCCACCTCAATTTCATTCAGCAAGAGTTCTTTGCTCTCTATGGGAATGAGACAATTTCTTTTCTGAATTCCTGAAACACTCTGTAATAATAGACAACATTTTCTTTTCTTTTTTTTTTTTGGCATTGTCTATAGTAAAACAACAGAGTTAGATCCATAAGAGGAAAGGAGTCCATTAGAATAGACGCAGAGCATTTTTTCATATGACTGTTGGCCATTTGTATATCTTCCTTAGAGAAATGCCTGCTTAGCTCTTTTGCCCATTTTTTAATTGGGTTGCTTGTTTTTTTCTTGTAAAGTTGTTTGAGTTCCTTATATATTCTGGATATTAGTCCTTTGTCAGATGTATATTTTGCAAATATTTTCTCCCACTCTGTTGGCTGTCTTTTAGCTCTGTTAATTGTTTCTTTTGCTGTGCAGAAACTTCTCAGTTTGATATAGTCCCATTTGTTTATTTTTCCTTTGGTTGCCCGTGCTTTTGGGGACATATTCATGAAGTCTGTGCCCAGCCCTATTTGCTGAAGGGTTTCTCCTATATTTTCTTTAATAAGTTTTATTGTTTCAGAGTGTATATTTAAATCTTTAATCCA
>NW_007736459.1:20678-31728 GCF_000696425.1 Galeopterus variegatus
ATAATCAACTACATTGTATATTGACAAAATAAAAATTAAAAAAATAAAAAAAAAAGAATAGACGCAGAGAAGGGGCAGGCCATGGCTTCTCTGAGACAGGAGTAAAAAGGAAGGGTGACAAAGCCAGCACTCCTTTTCCCGCCAGGTGAAGCTGCTTCTCTACTCTCACCTGCAGTGACTCCCTGGGCAGGTGCACCTAAGAAGTCCATGGCTGCACCAGGCACCATGCAGAAGTTGGTTCACTTCCAGCCTTGCTCTTTCTGGTGCTCACCTGCACAACCCAGGCTGGGACTGTCTGTTGTTCCTGGATTCTCTCTTGTCTACCTGCATTCCTGATGTTCTGCAGAGCATGACCCTGGTACCAGCCTGCTGTGGCACTCACCATTTAACCGTCAAAGTGACCTTTTCAAAATGAAAATCTCATCACATCACTTCCTGTTTAATACCCTTTAATAGAGTAAAGACAAAAACCCTGCACTTGGCCTACAGAGCTCTGCATGGCCTGACACTACCGGCCTCAGCCCCACCTAAAGCACATTTACTGCCCTCTGAAACCTAGACATGCAGGACTCTCCACCCCCACCTGCAAGTCCCTTCTCTTAGTTAATTCCTTACTCTTCCTTTGGATTTCAGTTGCAGCCTCTCTTCCTCAGGGAAGTCGCCCGACCTCCTCAATGAGTCAATTCCCCCAATTCTAATTTCCAAGAGCATTACATGCCTGTCCTTCCACAACCCCTGTCACGACTGCAGTACAGCATTCACTGTGTGGTTTTTGGTTACTGTTGATCCGCTCCACTAGACCGTAAACTCCTCAGGGGCAGACACTCTATTTTTGTACCCCCGGCACCTCGCTGACAGTAGGCCCTCATTAGGCATTCATTCAATGAGTGACCGAATGTGCCTGGTAACCCAGGTGCAAATGAATGGTACAGACTATTGAAAGAACATTACTTGCTGTCTCATCTTTCACTGGATGGTTTTCTCTCTGTCCCAAGAAGCCTCCCACCTGGGTCTGAGGAATTGAAGGCCTCAGGGTACATCTTCCAGGCCTAGTTCTCAGAGAGTCCCTAAGGTATTTTGGTCATGATTTCTTTTAACAATTGTTCATTCCTCCACAGTAAATTGGTCAAATTCCCCTAGCGTGATGTTTGCCACTGTTCCACTGATGTAGTTTCACTGTGATGTTGTCATGTCTTCCTCTGCAGATAGTTTATAAAGCACATCCTCCCCAGAGCTAAAGATCTATGTACATGAAATTGTACTAATGGACTGATGGAATTACTGATGAGTGACAGAGCACAATTGAATCAAAGTGGTCATTCCAAACTAATGGACATACATTTAGAATTTGGAAAAAGCTGATGCTAGCTTGATTTATGCTTCTCCTGCCTTGGAGACAATGATGGGGACTTCGATTTATTTAATTATATCACTGTCGAGATATAATAGAACTCACTGTAAGTCATGAGCCATATAGATTTCAGGTAAACATTCTCTGCTTTCACTGACACCGTCAGACTCTGCAGCGGCTTCCCGTCCTATGATCTCTTAACCCTGATTCCTGGTTCTTGTGAGTTCATCTAGTTCCAATAGTTTTCAGAATTTGGGGTTGGGAATACATTTAGAATTTGGAAAAAGCTGATGCTAGCTTGATTTATGCTTCTCCTGCCTTGGAGACAATGATGGGGACTTTGATTTATTTAATTATATCACTGTCGAGACATAATAGAACTCACTGTAAGTCATGAGCCATATAGATTTCAGGTAAACATTCTCTGCTTTCACTGACACTGTCAGACTCTGCAGCGGCTTCCCGTCCTATGATCTCTTACCCCTGATTCCTGGTTCTTGTGAGTTCATCTAGTTCCAATAGTTTTCAGAATTTGGGGTTGGGTTTAAATCAGCTTCCTTCTGTTGGCATTTTTGGCTTTTTCATTTTACCTCTTTTCATCCTAAGGAATTAGATTAGGAATCGCTCATTTTTCTATAGCACCATTTGTTTACTTTACTCAATAGGAGGAAAGCAGTAGAACAGGGTAGGATAGTGGTTTTCCAAACAGGAAGCCACAGAATTGCTTCGTGCAGTCTGACCTCCCTGCAGCCCGGTCCTCTGGTCTAATGCAGGGCCCTGGGAAGGGGAGAGGTAGACGCACACCTCTCATGCTCCTCACTACTCCTAGACATGTCTTAAAGAGCCCGAAGTCCCTTAAAACTCCATCCAAAACCAAAGCTTCTGACACTGAAACGAGAAAGTCCTAGAGTCCTGCTTTATCATTGCATGGCATTAGCACTGTTTACCACAAGTCCCTGGGTCACAGTCATTTCTAACCTCTCAAGGCTCCCTTTTGATATTTACTGCTTTCATAGTCATCTCATTTGATCCTCAAAATACCATGAAATAAGCAGGACAGATATTATCATTCCCACCTTAGAGCTACAGAAACCAGGGCTGTGTAACAGACATCTGCTCTTTCTGCTTGCCCGGCTTCCCTGCCCTCTTTTTGATACTGGTGTCTCCCTTTCCCTTAGGAAATGTCTCCTCCCACGTCACATTTGGTTTTGATGGGGCTGGTAATCACAGGACACTGCTGCTGCTACCTCCTGTATTGTCAACACTGCCGCTGCTGCCACCACCACCTCCCTAAGCTAAAAGAGTGTCATGACTAAGAAAAACCAATAAGAGTTTCTCTGCCTCCCAGAAATTTGAATCAAGCAGAGAACCCTGAGGCAGAAGGCTGTTAGAACCAAGAGACAGCCCACAATGTCTGCTGCTAAGATCCTTGGATGACCAGGTTGCTCAAAACCCCTTTTCTTCTAGTACATACCCAGTCTCCTAACAAATTCTTCTTTTCTTGCTTAAGTTAATCAGAGTTAGTTTCTGTTGCTTGCAACCGAAGAACCCAGCAATAGGTTTGCTATTTTCCCAAGCTCTCTAGTGTTCTTTGTGCTATGCCATGGAGTAGGGTATAAGTAATGTTAATATCTTACCCAGCACAGAGAAGATGGTAGGAATAATATATTGAATACAAAGCTTGTTTGTTATCTAGGGCAGTAACTCCTAACTAGGGGTGATATTTCCTCCCAAGGGACAGGGATAGGGACATGTGGCAATGTCTGGAGACATTTTTAATTGTCATAACTGGTGGGGGAGGGGGCATGCTCTTGGTATCTAGTGGTTAGAAGCCAGTGATACAGCCAAACATCCTACAATGCACAGAACAGCACCCCTACACACACACACCAAAGAATTATTTGTGCCAAAATGTCAATGGTACCAAGGGTTAGAAACCTACAAAATGGGGTTATCTGCCACTTTATTCAGGATAACACCAGGCAGTGACCCAAAAAATAAAAATCTAAATCCCAGTTCTCAATGGGGCTTGACACTTCAAATGTTTACAACTTACAATTGCAAAGATTTCTGTGGACTGGTGATTCTCCATTCTGTAGTGACTCAGCAATCATGCAACATTGCCATCTCAGCACATGGTTTCCAGGTGGCTAAAGTGGGGGAGAGGAGAGCTGGAGGATTGCACACCAGCTTTTAAATGCTCCAGCCCTAAAGTGACACATGTCGTTTCCACTCATGGCCTAACTGCCAGGGAACTGGGAAACATGGGATGGAAAGAGGGGACAAGCAACAGATATCAGAGAGCAAATGATTTTTGCCGCACTACACATGTAGTCCTGTGCTGTATATTTCACTGGGTACATAAATCTACCTGCAGCACACGTTACTAAGTTACATACCTATTTACCCGAATATATGCTATGCAGCACATTACTAAGTTATCTCCCCGAACCTAGGATTTTTTGTTTTTAATTTTTTAACCTCAAAGAAGTAATTTGCTATGGTAGCCTCTACTGCAGCCAATAATTCTTATCTCTAAGTATCATTAAGGCCTGTTTCACTATGCCGTGACTGGACTATGAACAGGCCACAGCCAGGCTAAACTCCATTGATTCAAAGGGCATTTCCTTCTAAGAAGGACAGAGTCATGTAAATGAAATTACGTACCTGATGCAGACTGTTTATAAGCAAGATCAATATATTTCCATTGCAGATAATTAGTTGGACTCAATTTATGCAGAAATGTCATATTTCAGTTAAGAATCTTTAAATATGCATGAATTAGAGTTTCTCAATCATTTGGGGCCATGTTTCTTAACCTTGATACAAAGTTGCTCCAGCAGCCTCTTCCAAGTTTAAATGTCCCTCCTAATTTCTTGTCCTCCAAGTTTCTAATTTAACAGAGGTATACTCATTAAGATTATTGTAATTGCAAATAAAGAATCTCACTCTGACTAACTTGAGAAACAAAGGGGAAAGGCTTCTAGAAGAATATTAAGGATCTTACTGAATCAAAGGCCAGAATAAGCAGGGTTTGGAAAAGCAAAAACAGGGGCACTCCAGGATATGCAGCAACCAAGGTTCAAGGACCTTCTCTCAAAGTTCTTCTGAGAGCTTCAGGGTGACTCAGCTCCATCACCCTCACCTATTTGTAAGTCTTCATACAAGTTTACATTGTCCAGGAGTTGCTGGATTGGCCAGGCTGAAAAGGCATCTCTGCTCCTGCAAAAATCAGCTACAGGAGTGTGTTGTTCATTAAGGTGTGTGACCCTGGGCAAGTTACTTGGCCTCTTTGTGCCTCAGCTTACCTGTGAAGTGGAGATGATCATAGTATCTGCACCAAGAAGAATTGTTTTGAGTGGGTCTTGAAGTTCCAGCTGGGTCTAATGTTTGGATCTAGAATATGTATAATTTTGAAACTCTCCAGGTGCTTCTAATCAGTAGACTTACTGAGAACTTACAATGGACCAAATGCTATATGAAGACTTTTACCTGCATTATCCCATGTAATCCTCAAAGACATCTCTAAGGCAGGTACCTACAGTGCCTGACACCTTGCATGATGCTCTGTGACAAGTGCTCCATAAATATCAAAGAATGAATGAATGAGCTAACGAATGAATGATGATACCACTGCCAGCCATTTCAGCCAAGAATGCAGGTGGTGATCTGCACAGGTTGTGGCCCCCACCTAGACAAGTTCCACTGGAGACCCCAGACCCTGTGCATGCCCAGGGTCATGCTGCTTGTCAAGGGAGTGTAGCTTGCTCTTCTCACGGGGCCACCATTCTAGTTGGTGTCCCCCAAAGGAACCAATGGCTCCTCTCTTTCTAACATTTCTAAATTTTGCCCCATGTTTCAAGATTGCATTCTGTATGAAAGTACAGGACTGCCAGTTTTTCTTTGATTTCTTTCAGAGTTTATGGGTGTTGCATGGGCTCCAACCATGATCCTGTGTGACTCTGTGTGACTTTGGGCAAATTATCATCTTTCCCTGAGCCTCAGTTTTGCAATGCATGCGAAAGTGGAATAAAGATGACAACTAACTCAGAAGCTGTAATGTGGTTATGTGAGAAAGTGCGTGAAAAAAAAAAAAAAAGCACAATTCTTGATACATAGTAGAGTGTCAGTTAATATTGGCTAAAATAATAATATTTACTATTGATGATGATACCAAAGCTGGTAAAGGAAATAGATGAAAGTAAACTTATCCCAAGCAGTAACTTATTTTTAAAGTATATCTCTGTTTCCTTGATATTTTCTTTCCTGAAGATTTTCTCCCTTCCCTCATCCATAGAACATGAATCTGGAACCAGACTGTCTGAGTTTGAGTCCAGATACACCACTTATTAGCTGTGCAACCTTGGACAAGTTTCTTAACTTCTCCTTACTTCAGTTTCCTCATCTGTAAAAGGCAATGATATTACTATTTCTCATAGGGTTGTCATAAGGATTAAATGAACTAGTATTTGTAAAACAGAAAGGTAGCTACACACAGTAAATACTGTTTGAGTTCATTACATGAATAAAACAGAATGCAGGGGGAATTTCTGGTCAGTTAGCATATCCAATTAGTTGGCTTCCAGACATTATTTCTTGGTGAAAATGACAGCTAGACAATACTTATTCCATTTTATTTTGGGGCTCACCATTTGATCATTTTTCAAATTTGGATTACAGAAGACTATTACACCCATCCTATATTCATCATCCAGATCCATTCAATTTGTATGAATCAAAATATCTTTAAATGCTTTGATCATTGGGAGCTACTGGGGTCCATCTGTTTCCTGGCCTCAGTACAAAGTGATATCTACTTCTCATTGGCTTTGAGGCTGTGAAAGTCTTAGGGCGCAGATGGCAAAAAGGCTTTGGGAGCCAGCAGAGGTACCTGGTAAACAGGCCCTTCAAGGTGAGTAACAGCTGGAGAAGGAAGTGAAATGCCCCAGAGCAAGTCACTTTACATATGAATTATTGCATTTCTGATCAAGTTTCCCTGAGGCTTACCAGAGGAGGATTTTGTAAAGCTTTCTCAATAGAATATGCTGTAGAGAAGAAAAATGTCTAACAACACTTTCACCTTCTTTGACTTTTCATCCTTAAGGGCAGAGATCAGGAGGGCTGCTGGAACCGCTCTCCCATTCCCCATCCCCAGACCTGAGAAGGCTTAACCAGCCAGGGAAGAGAGGACTTCACACCTCTCTCACCCTGCAACACTTTCACCTTCTTTGACTTTTCATCCTTAAGGGCAGAGATCAGGAGGGCTGCTGGAACCGCTCTCCCATTCCCCACCCCCAGACCTGAGAAGGCTTAACCAGCCAGGGAAGAGAGGACTTCACACCTCTCTCACCCTGAGCCTCTGTTTCATGGTCATTGCTAGACCTGTGTTTTCAGCCACAGTCCTGACTTTGCTTCCAGTCACTGGAAATTAAACTGTTTTCAGCTCAGCCTTCCAATCAGGAGGAACCACATTTGCTTCATCTTTTTTTTCAAGATTTCTGAAACAATTCTCCACTCAGTCTGCAACCTTGTGAAGCCAGACTTAACTGACCAGGCTTCATTTTATCCTCTGGGTACTGATTAATCAGAATTAAGATTTTTCCCTTTCCTAATGTGTGGTAGACTCCAGCTGAATACTTGTGATTTTCTTTTCAATGTTTCACTTAATTTGTTCATTTAAATTCTCCTTAGAAAAACTATCTGTAACAGCTTAATGTTTGATCATTTCATCTAATTCCATCAAAGGGTGACAATTTTAGCTTAAGTAAGCTGACAGAGTATAAAGCCACTACAGTCCACCCCTTGTCAACTTGGTGTCCATACGTACCTCTTTTAACCATACTTAACTTCCAAATAAAGATGATAGCAAAATCATGCTTCCACCTCACATGTACAACTGAAAACACACTTCTCCCCAAAAAAGATACAGAATCCCTTTGTCAATTTTTGGGTCACATTCATTCCTGTTCTAGCTGAGTCACACTCCCCTTTTGAATACCTGTAACTTAAATACTGAGATGTAAAGTTAACTACTATTAACACATCTTATGTAAGATGATAGAGGGATGCAGAGGGGAGCAGAAAACAGCTAACACCTGTACAGAAACAGGCCAATCAAAATAAGGAAGGAATGCTTGTAACTGTTACAGTTTCTGCAACATATTTCTGCAACTGATCATGTGGAAAAACTTCCTTCTTTTGCTGCCCATTCCATATGCCTTTGCCTCAGCAAGCACATGAGAGAGTCATGATTCCTTGCTTGGTGAACTAACCCACCCTTCAATTCTAAAGGGTCTGGGCCATTAGAAATCCTGGCTGAATTGCATCACCATGGCTTTCCACTAACTTTTATCACAGGACAAGGGAATACTAAGAATACTAAGAGGTACTCCTCCTTATCCTCCCTGCACAGAAGCAACCATTGATGGGATCAATCAGCCCAGCCAATAAGAAACTCCCTTCTTTGCCAGCTGATTCACTGGCATAAGGAGCCCAATGTGGCTGAAAGCCTCAACTTCCAGTTTAATTAAACCATTACTGTGTTTCCTGGTGGAATTTGCACCCTAGGAACTAAGATCTCTAGACCAGCAGATCCAAAGTCTCAGAGATGGGAAGCAAAATTTCACTATTGGGCACTAGGCTTAACAATGAAAAGAGCCACTTCTGTATCCACTCTCTGATTCCCAGACCCATAATCCTTACATGGAAAAATAGCATCATGTATTGGTGGCTGATTTAGGGCATGTGACCCTGCCCTGCAAGGTGTCTTCACCCAACTACCACTGCAACCACATCTTCAAAACGGCAACTCAGCATCTATCAGGTCAGCTACTTTGGGGTGATGGGGATATAGTCAAACCAGTGAATTCTATGAGCTTGAATCTATTGACACACCTTATTTTCTCAAGCCCAACCTTATACAAACTACCTACATATGAAATATATGATATATATCATGGAATGCTGCTATGCACACCCAACCTTAAGGCTTAGTAGGTCAGACTCAATTCATGATAGATGGCTAAGGTCACATGGTCACTTGGTTGCCTGAGGTCAAGCACTCAGTGCTGCCCAGTAGCATGCGTAGACACTTGTAACAAAAAACCACTTGCACCAAGTTCTTTGGTGCATTTATAAACAACTAGCTAAAACATTACATTCTTTATTTTCACTAAAATATTCTATGGCAGCAACTACTTGGTCACATACAAAATTGTGGGAGCAGATGAAGAAGTCTACAGAAGGATATTGACTTTGCATCTGGTGAGGGGTCTGAAGTCACTACAGGGTGACAGGCATAAAAGTCAGGAAGAAAAGCTAGACATAAAAAGGGAGAGATCGGGCCAGCCCGGTGGCGCACTAGATAGTGCGCTGCTTGGGAAGCGCGGCGGCACTCCCGCCCGAGGGTTCGGATCCCACATACAGACCAGTTCCCGCTCACTGGCTGAGCGGGGTGCGGGGGCAACACCGAGGATTGCGATCCCGTTGCCGGTCCCGGTCCGGTGCGGGGGCAACACTGAGGGTTGCAATCCGTTGGGCAACACCGAGGATTGCGATCCCGTTGCCGGTCCCGGTCCGGTGCGGGGGCAACACTGAGGGTTGCGATCCGTTGCCGGACACGGAAAAAGACAACAAAAAAAAAACAAAAGGGGAGAGATCAAGGATAAGACATAACATGCAAAAGCAACCTGGAACACACAAGGACACACTGGAACCCACAGCAGTCATACATTACTCATCACAATAACCTGAAGATATGGTCACTAGTGGAAGGAGCTGGTATCACTTGCTACAGAGTTGCACATGCACCTGCCCCAGAACCTGGAAAAGTTGGTGGAGGAGGTCGGGTGGGAGCTGGAGGAGCTGTGGGTTCATCTGCCACCCTGCACCAATAGAGTGAGCCAGAAACCAGGTGAGGAAGCACCAGCCACACTGTACCCCAACCTTCAGAGCAAATGGCCACCATTTCACTTCTGCTTCTAAATCTTGTGCAGATTCCCCTTATGGCCAACTCTGACCCAGAACCAGACATGACGAGGAATTCTGGGAAACAGTTTCAACTATGCTGACATGATATAAAGCCATCACAAGCTCAGAAATCATTTCTCAGACTACTGGAAATCTCTGGGAACAATTTTTCAGAAGTACGTTTCTTATTCGAGGGCACTTTTTTCTTTGACACTCATCTTCATTTGACTGCAATTATGATGTTTTATTATGATGATCATTATTGTAGCTCATATTTATTGCAGATTTACTATGCGACAGATATTAGGCAACTACTTTTCATCTACAATTCGATTCTCATAGTCATCCTATGCAGTACCTGCTATTATTATCCCATGGTACGGATAAAGAACTTAAAGCTTCAGAAGAGGTTAAATATCTTCCCAAGAAGCTAAATAGGTATCTGGACAGAGTCTGTCTGACTTCAGTGCCCTTTCTCCTAACAACTAAGCTATAATATTCTTAACTTCAAACAAGATCCAAAATTAATAATGATCTTTATTGTTCAAAATGAAAAGCACAGAATCTCTCTATAAATTGGTTTTGAAGAGAAAGGAACATGTTAAGAATATTTGTAATCATAAAAATCTAAACTTATACAACACTCATAATTTAGAGGCACCATAACTTTCTTCAAATTCCCAGATGAGTATAAGGTTTCAACACTAGTTGTTAAAAAAGCATTAAGACATAAAATAATCTAGATTCAGGTTATACAGGACACTAGTGCAATGCTAAAGTAAATCAGATGAGCTGTTTTAAAACAATGTAGGAGCAATGTACTTCTGCACATTCTTTCACTCTCTCCTTTGGCGAACATTGAAGAGCACTGAGTGGCAGGTGGCTGTGGGGTAAAAGAGAGACTGAAGCTCTTTCAGGACATCGAGCCTATTCAGGCAGATAAAGCATCTAGAAAGGGAACGTGGCATTTCCCCTTCTAGAAACCAGAACACGAGGCAGACCAACGCAGAGAAAGAAAGATCAAGTGAACAGAAGTTTAGCAAAGGAAGAGAAATGGCATCTAAGTCTAATTTCCCTTCCCTTCACTTCTGCTGTTCATGGAAATCCACATCTATGGGGGTACTCAACATGATTTTAATTTAGGCCAAAAGAGCCTTAAATTCTGTGGAGAAACAATGACCAGCAGAGTCAAGAGATCTAGGTTTCATTTTCCAGTTTTTCCCACAAATTCACCGGGTGATCTTAGGAAAGCTACTTCTGTTCTTCTCTAGGTTCCAATTTTGTTATCTGCAGAATGAGGGGAGGGGCTGCTGAGGTCAGCAGATTTTCTTTCTGAGTCTAACAAGCTGGCATTCAATGACACTAGGCTTTTTCCTATAAAGAGGAACAGTCTTAACCTCCCACTCAGGAAGGTACATTCTTGATGTGCAATTGCATTGTTGGGGATGTGGCCACTGATGTGTTCTGGCTGACTTTTATTCTGTCATGTTTTTATCCAGTGTTAGTGATGGGACGCCATTATCTGCCATTTTCCTTTAAGGCCACCAGATGGCTGAAATCACAAGTCCATCTGTGCCCCAGGACAAAACCAAAAGAAAGTGGTCCACACTTAGAGTAAGCCCCTGACCCTGGGCCTAGAAACAAAGCAACATCCCTATTGTGGACCCCAAGATACAAGCTATGAGTGACGGGACCCTTAATACATTAAAGAGACAGATTCCTCGAGGAGGA
>NW_007736459.1:32828-33904 GCF_000696425.1 Galeopterus variegatus
TGTTATATGCGTCATTTCATCTAATCCTCACATCAAGCTCGTGACAGCTGCTATTTCTGTCCCATTCCACAGAAGAGGAAACAGGCTTAGACAGGAGAAGAGCTTGTACAAGGTCACATGGTGAAGGGAAGAGTTAGGATTTGAATCCAGGTCTAACTCCAGACCAGGGTCTATTTACACTGGCCCTTTTTAAGTGGTTGGACTCTTCCTATAGAGACTATCTGGATGAAAAGTTTCAACTTGAGTGTTCATGCCATGTACACCTTGGCCTTGGCCAGGTCGAAGAGTGTGTGGACATCTACATTAAACATGTTGAACGTGGATGAAGAGGTGCACTCAGTAACATTTTATTGAATAAATGCCACATGCTGGGCTCTGTGCTAGGACCTGGAAATACAGAAATGCAAATAACATAAACAATGAGGCCGCTGCTGCCACTCACTGGAGATATGTGTGGGAACTTTAGGATGACCCAGGAGACAGCACGTTTAATTGTGCTTGGGTGGATTGCTGACATTTTCTCAGAGAAATTTCTCTTTGAAATGAACCTGAAAGCACAACAGGAGCTCACCAAGGAAGGGGAAAGAAAGGGCCAGGGGAAATGCATTTACGATAAAGCCTCGGGAAATAAAGGTAAGTTGAGAGCATCAGAGTCTACTTTCCCTGGTTCCAAAAAGTCTCTACAGCCGCTGCCCCTCCACTGGGCTCACATTAGGAATGCTCCAGTTCTCTTTAATAAGCAAGGATGGCACCCAATCTGTCCTTGGCAGCATGACTGGAATTAGCAATACTGAAGTGAGGCACCTGTGGCCTCGCTGGGCCGTGAAATGAATCAAGCAGGGCCCACAGCTCTCCTGTCATCCTGCTGAGAGTCAAAAGGCACTTGGTCCCAGAGCATGTGGCCAGTCATAATTTATTCCTTGAGAGCTAGGAAGAAAAGAGTCAGTGAGCATTTAACATTCTAACAGGAATTATATCACAGCCATTAAATATCCGGAGCTTATGAGAAGTTTCCTCCTGCAGCTATGGCTGCTCCAAAAAAAAAAAAAAAAGCCAAAGGAAGAATAAAGAAACTT